>NC_083802.1:20286152-20358226 GCF_015708825.2 Lethenteron reissneri
TCCATCTCCCCGTCTTTCCCCATCTCTCCCCGTCTCTCCATCTCCCCGTCTTTCCCCATCTCTCCCCGTCTTTCCCCATCTCTCCCCGTATCTCCATCCCCGTCTTCCCCCATCTCCCCGTCTCTCCATCTCCCCGTCTTTCCCCATCTCTCCCCGTCTCTCCATCACCCCGTCTTCCCCCATCTCTCCCCGTCTCTCCATCTCCCCGTCTTTCCCCATCTCTCCCCGTCTCTCCATCTCCCCGTTTTCCCCATCTCTCCCCGTCTCTCCATCTCCCCGTCTTTCCCCATCTCTCCCCGTCTCTCCATCTCCCCGTCTTTCCCCATCTCTCCCTGTCTCTCCATCACTCCGTCTTCCCCTCTCCCCGTCTCGTTCCCACTGTTTCCATGTGATGGTGATAATAGTGGTGGTGATTTTAATAATATAATGTATTACTTCAGGAGAGCCACACTCAGTCTTAGGGCTCTTTTCCAGGAAGTTCCTGATGAGAGTGTTGATGATTATTATTATTCACGTGAGGGGAAACCGGAGCACCCGCAGAAGACCAAAGCGGCAACGCTTTATCCCAGTACCGATGGCGAGTAGTCCCCGTGCTCTGCTGCCTTCTCCTGGCGAGCCAGGATCACAGGCCACGCGTCCTTCGCCACCACCACCATCACCACCGCCCCGTGGTGATGGTGGTGGGTGGTGATGGTGGTGGTGATGGTGATGATGGTGGTGGTGATGGTGGTGATGGTGGTGGTGATGGTGGTGATGGTGGTGGTGGTGGTGGTGATGGTGGTGATGGTGGTGGTGATGGTGATGATGGTGGTGGTGGTGGTGCCCACACGTGGAGTGTGCGTGCGACTCTAGACGTTGCTGCTCGTAGTCCGACGCTCGCACCCGCACACAACGACAAAGGCAAAGTTCCACCGTGTAGCGGGTGGCCAACACCACTCCTGGCCGCCTTTGTCTCCCAGTGGTGATGTTGTTTACACACCACACTAGGTACTCATTTAAGGCTGAGTCGACCTCGGGTAGGCCCAGGACCCGTTTAAAATATCCGCCAGCCACTGCGCCACCGCTCACAAGTGCCCACGCGTCTACCTATGCGGCTACACACACCTCCATGAAGCTACGCACAGCTATACGAATACAAAGATCCCCGTATAGCCTTAAAAGATCGTTGGGGCAAGTGTTGTAAGCGAGCACCTATGAAGGCCTGCAAGGCACACGAGGGGGTGGGTGTCCAGCACCACGCCCGGCCACCTTTGTGTCCCCAGTGGCGATGTTTACTCACAGCGCCAGGCGCTCAGTTGTGATCGGGTCGACCAACACGCACCTCTCGACGCACCTTTGCCTGACCCCATCCCCACCACCACCACCCCCACCCCCACCACCAGCCCCACCCCCGCCGTCCCCCGGCCCTGCGTCACGCGCCCCGTAATTAAATGATAAAAGTGAGTGAGGCGCCGCGCCTGATTGTGCAATGAAGTGTAAACCCACTTAGCGAGGCAAGTGGCCCCAGATTAATTTCGTGGAGATTTAGGCGGCTTTAAATGAAAGCTGTTGTGTTTATGACGGGGCTCGAGTGGGGGGGAGGGAGGTTAAAGCCCGCCGCCCCCGTCGCCCCCCACCCTTTTCGCCCTCATTAACCCCTCCCCGCGGCCGAGTCCCATCGCCACTTTGAAGCTGGGAGCAGTATGGGGTGAGAGAGGAGGAGGGGAGGGGGTGGTGGGGGGCCGCGGTAATTAATGAAACATCACGGTGGGCGTGGTCAGAGGCGGGGCCCGGATCATCATCGTGGGGGGCAGGCCCCGCCCCTCCCCCCGAGATGAAGGAGCGACATTAATAATGTAATGGTCACGGCGGCACTCAGGACCCCGCAGCCTCCTCCTCCTCCATGGCATCGCTGCGGGGAGCGTGGAAGCCAGAATAGCCCCCTACCTGCAACCCGACCTGTACCCCTACCTGAAGCTTGCCTATAGCCTTAACCTGAGCCCTACCTGTACCCCTACATGAAGCTTACCTATAGCCTTACCTGAGCCCTACCTGTACCCCTACCTGAAGCTTACCTATAGCCTTACCTGAGCCCTACCTGTACCCCTACCTACCACATCTCTCTGCCTGTCCCCCGAGTGAATTGCACGCCCCTCCACCCGCATCCCGTCGTCCACCTGCGTGTCACCTCTGTCCTGCTGCCCGACGTTCCTGCCCCCCGCCCTTCCTGTCTGCCCGTCCTTGCCCCCCCCCCCCCCCCCCCCCCGCAGTAATAGGAATCATCAATGAATTTGCCAGCGTTGTCAATCCACTACTTGTTGAAGACCTCCCCGCGCCGTCTCGGTCATTGTAGTTGTTTGACCATACTCCATCAAGTTGAAAGGGGGAAGTGGGGGCTCCATTAACGATGCAGATGTCACTGATGTTCGCCGTGACCGAGAATCGAACTTTGGACGTAGTGCAGTGCGCTAACCGCTTCGCCAACTGCTCTACGACCACAACTTACCCCCCAAATACCTTCCCTCCCTTCCCCCTCTCGGCTCATTTCCGCTCCCTCCGCCCACCCCCAGTCCCGATTCCTCGCTTTAATCGGCGGAACGGGAGCGACGCGTGAGGTGACGTGGCGAGGAGACCCCGTTAATCCGTCACGTGACGTCAATCAGGAGATAGCGAGAGGCCCAGCAAGGAGCGCGGGGGTGGGGCGGGGGGGTTCACGCCCCCGCGCCCCCACCTCTCGCTGACCGTCTGCCTAACTGGACTGTAAAGACCAGTGACGTTGCTTGCATGCGGGTGCCATCGTGGCCGGACCCAGTGGAGGCAGTCCCTGGGGGAGGGGTCCCAATTGGAATGGGTCCCTAGAGGAGTGATGTGGGGCCAGGGTAACATATCGCTCTTGCCGGGGGGGGGGCGGTGGGTGGGGGTGAATTGGGGTCCATCGTGAGAAAGAGGGTCGCCAGTAGGAGACCGCTACTTTCGTGGTTCATGGAGGCTGGGCGGGTGGCACGGGTTGGTTGGCACGGGTTGGTGGCACGGGTTGGCGGCACGGGTTGTGGGCACGTGGGATGTCTGTGATGCTTGAAAGCGTGGTGAGGTGATTGGGGGGCTGCCTCTACCCCATCCCTGAACGGAGTGGAATGTTGGATTGGATCGTGTGGGGAAGGGAGGGGGGTGGGCATTGGGGGGCGAGAGAGGCAGGATTCGGGGGGCAGTGTGGGCTGTAATGGGGGGTAAGGGGGGGGGGGGCAGCGTGGACATGGGGGTCTCAATCGGCATGCGAGGCACGCGCCTCCGGCAACCCGCAGCCCCCCCGCCCCGGCCCGGCAATGATGAGAATGATTTTTCCATCACGACTCGCGGAGACATGGCGAGCCCCGCCCCCCGCCGTTAGCGCTAACGAGGGGACGAGGGGAGCCCCCCCCCCCCCCCTGCCCCCCTCCCCCACTCCCATCAGCGCGCGCCGCACGATCCGCTCAGGGCAAATTGTTCACGTGCGGAATGAAATCAAGAGAGAAAATGTAAAAACGAGAGACAAGAAATGAAAAGTTTGAGACCTCAATAAAAAATATCTCGATATCCATTCAAAGCCCCCCCCCTCCCGCCAGCCCAGACCCCCGCCCCTCGCGCCCCTTGCCGCCCGCCGCTGTCGCGTTTCCCCTCCTCGGGTCTTCACGGAGCCGCCTCGGCACGTGCAATTCCATGTTTCTATGGCGAGGGTAAGTATCATCCACAGGGCAACCGCGATTCGTTGAGCTCCTCGACAAATAGTTCTCACCAACGTCTGACTGCTCGCGTTGGTTGTGATGAGAATTGTTCGGCAGCTAACCCGCGGTGAGTGAGCTGGAGCGATACTAATTACAACGCCTGACAATTCTCGTTGGTTTTGTCGGGTAGCTGAGGGCCTTACGACACACATTTGGGCAGATCGTTCCGTGGTCTACCCCAAAAATTCCATTGCGATTATCGCAAAAACAGATTACAGGAGCTAACTCTATCATTCCTAGACATGGCCATGATTATTATACTCAGCCGAGCTGAGTGCTCACTACTTTTCGGGAGGGTCCTGCCAGGGTTTACGCAGTCGGGGGGCGATGTTGCCGCCGTTTGTGACCCCATCTGCAGGGTAAGATTTTACATTCATGGGGTGGGCAAATGCCGCTAACACGGGTTGTTGTGTTATTATTCAGCTTTATTGTGCTGTCTGTACATTATGTTTGTTGGTTGTGCTCTGCCTTTCCCCAGCACGGGTGAGATTAATTGAAAGGTTGTTTTTTCCCACTGCAGTTTACTCAACATAATTACAGCCACGCATTAGCAATCCTTGCCACCGTAACCATCTCCCCCGACAGATGCCGCGTGTAACGCGCTCGGCTGTCAGACACACAGCGAGTTTACTCTTGCGTGTGATGGTGGCAGCAATGTGCCCAAGAAGTCAATGTCGATGTCTGCTCACCACGACCAGAGGGAGCTGCAGGAGAGAGAGTTCGTGCAGGTTTGCTGTTCCTCCTCCCCTTCCATTGAAGGAGCGCAGACTAAAGTGGTTTACTGTGTGGTCCACAGTTTTGGCTGCATGTCCACAATCGCATGACTTTGGCTCGTCTTAAATGTATCTCTCTACGTTGCTCTACGGATCTCTTTGGATGTCTATGTGTCTCTATGCATTTCTATGGGTCTTTTGTATATCTCTATAAGTCTATGAGTTTACTATATTGTCGATAGCTTGGGTTGCATGGCCACAATCGTAATAACACAATAGGTAATTACATTGAACTCTGAAACGGTGAGGTATATTATCTTATAGCTGTCAATTACTCCGTTAAATAACTTTGCAAAGCACTGATTTTATAGATAACAGCTATTTAATTATAGCTTCAATTATTATAGAGTGTGTTATGTTAAACAATCAGGAAATAAAATACTTGAGGTGGATTAAATGAGTACCGATAATCAGGATATTTTGACAAACGGACGATACGATGATAATCGTGGATGTCGCACGGGAGGTTCTGTCGGCCAGGACCCTCGCCGCACCGCGGCCACCCCGGCACAGAGACGCGGAGGCCACGTGGGCTAGCGAGTCACGGGGGGCCACGTGGGCCAGCGAGTCACGGGGGCCACGCGGGCCGGCGAGTCACGGGGACCACGTGGGCCGGCGAGTCACGGGGGCCACGCGGGTTTCACCGGGAGCCCGGCGCCGGCTGGCGAAGGCGCGGTCGGGAGTTTGTGACGTACGATTCTTTGTCTCCGCTGTCTACCCTTCTCTCTGTGTGTCTCTCTCTCTCTCTGTCTCACTGTCTTCCCTGTCGAACCGTTATCCGTGTCTCCGTCGTCCCGTTCTCTCCGTGTCTCCGTCGTCCCGTTCTCTCCGTGTCTGTCTCCCCGCGCCTCTCTCCGTGTGTATAATTCTCCCTGCCTCTGTCTCCTCTCCGTAGCTCTGTCTCCCCGTGTTTTGTGAATCGTTGAATCATACGAATTAAACCAAGAACAACTCCCACAGAGTTAGGGGTCCCTCGCCCCCTCCCGTCCTGCCCTTCCTCTGTCGTGGATGAACCCGCGAGCCTCGGCGTTCGCGTGCCCCGCGGGTGATGGTGGTTGCAGATAGTGGTGGTGGTTTGCGGGTGTAGTGGTTGCTCATGGTGGTTGGGGTGGTGGTTGCGCATGGTGGTGGTGGTTGCGGGTGGTGGTAGTGGTGGTTGTGAATGGCCCCGCGCTGCGCTCGGCTCGGCGCCGCGTCAATGCGAGCGCGCGCGGTGAGATCCTGGAGCGCGCACGGCTCCCCTCCCCATGCGATTGCGCCTCCTGACCCCCCCCCACCATCCCTTCTAAGCTTGGCCCCCCAATATTTACTCTGCTTCAGCTCTGCTCCCTTTCTCTTCTTATGTTTTCTCGTGTGCGCTCGGCCTCCTTATCGCTCCACCCTGACCCTTCCTCCTGATCCACCCTGCACCCCCCACCTTTTTACCCCCGCTGTCCCCCCGGTTTCTGCGCACCCCCCACCCCCCACCCCAACCAGATAATGTAGCTGAGTGTCGCGCCCCGCGCGCTGCTCCTACCGTGAATGAATGAACGCATTAACGCGGCTCCCGCAGTCACAACACCCGCTCCATCTTCATAAGGGAGGCGCGAGGGGGTGCCGGTGCGGGGGAGAGGGATCGCGGTGAAACGGAGAGAGACAAACACAGAGGCAGACAGAGACAGAGAGAGACAGAGCAGACACACGAGCGGCCTTGGTGAGCTCCCTGGCGGGGAAGAGGGTGAGGAGGAGGTGGAGGATGAGGGGCCGAGGCTGGATTGAGGGGAGGGGTTAGGGCTCCGAAAAGGAGGGGGTGAGGGAAGGCCGCTCCCCTCTCCTGGTAGCCTCCTCCACTCACCTCCTCCTCGCACCTCCTCCTCGCTACCGGGTTTCCAACCGATGCACTACTGTGGGAATCCAGAACGCTGCTCCGAGAATCCGTATTTGCTTTATACAACATGAAACGTGCTTATAGAATCGTAGAATAGAACATGGTAATATATATTTTTTACGGGTAAGTTTTAACTTGCACATTGTACTATAGTTGTAGTGCCTTACGCCGACAATCCCCACTCCAAGCCAAGCCGATCATTTGCGAATCCGAGTCGCCAGATCTGCGATTAGAAACGGTGGACGAGGGGGGTGCTATTGGGACCCCTCCCACAACTCCGACTGCCACAGGTCTTGATCCCCCGTTCCTGATCCTGAATCTATGAGTTATGGTGAATAGGTGAGTTGGTGAACATGGCGAAGGTGGTGAGGATAATGGTGGTGAGCGGGGGGGAGTTATGGTGGTAAACGGTGTGACCACGGCGAGGGCGATGAGGTGTTGAGGGTGGTGAGTGGGTGAAGGTGCGGAGAGGGTGAGAGTGGTGAGGCAGTGAGGGTCGTGAGAAAGAGGGCGGCGAGGCAGTGAGGGTGCTGAGGAGATGAGGGTTTGTTGAGGGGGTGATAAAGAGGTGACCGTGCCGAGTGGGTGAGTATGGTGAGTGTGGTGAGTGGGGGAGGGAATGAGGGTGGTGCGAGGGTTGGGGGTGGTGAGGGTATTGAGGGGGTAAGCGTGGTGAGAGGGTGATCATGACTCACTTGTCAATCAGAACGTATCAACACCATTGATCGCAACGCGTCCGTGTGTGTTGCGTTTCCCTAGTTCTCCATTATCTCTCCTTCCCTCTCCCCTATCTCCAGGCAGCCCCTGCTGGGGGATCCAATGCGCAAGTCAGCCTCGCTCTCCCTTTTCTCTCCAACACTCTACCCCCCTCTCTCGAACTCTCCCGTCTCATCCCTCCTTCTCCCGCACTCTCCATCCCCTCCTCCTACCCCCCCCCAGCCCTCCCCCTCCCTCCCTTCCCCCGGCCCCCGTGACCCCGGCCCTGACCACGGAACCGCACGGGGAAGTTTGACCCCGTGGGTGGGGGTGGGTGATGGGTGAGGAGAGGGGTGAGGGTCGGGGTTAGAGGGTGAGGGGAGGGACAGGGAGGGGCGAGGAGGGTAAGGAGACGGGTTGAGAGGGTGAGGGGAGGGGGGTGAGGAGAGAGGTGAGAGGGTGAGGGAGGGGTGAGGAGAGAGGAGGGAAGAGAGGGCGAGGGGAGGGGTGAGGGGGCGCCGTTGCCGTGCGCCGCCGCCGCGGTGATTAAAGAGCGGTGCGCAGAGTGGAGGCGCGCGGAGACGAGCACGAATACACACCCCTATAAAGACAAAGATCCCCCACTAGCCTTAACAGACTGTTGGGGCAAGAGCTGTTATCGAGAAACACATGAAGGCCGACACAGCACACGAGGGGCTGGGTGGTCAGCACCACGCCCGACCGCCGCTGTCTCTCTAGGGACGATGTTTACACAACGCACTGGGACTAATGTTAGGCGACGTAGAGGAGGCTCAGGACTGGTCCAGATAATCGTCATTGGTGTTGTCACTATCGTGAGCGGGAATCTAACTCGTAGCTCAGCACGCTAATCACTACACACCCCGTACACACACACACGTCTCTACACTCCATTCAAACACCAAACGCACACGTGCACATACACACATACACATATACACACACCGCCACGACTCACCTCCCACACACGCCCCTCCCATTACCACGAACACACCACCCACACGCGGCCCAGCCATCCGCGCCTCCCTTATCCGCAAGCTCTATCGAGGAATTGCGGGGGCTCAGAGGGGATACTTGGGGAACGATGGGGTGGGGGGCACAAGGGTCACGGGGAGGGGGGGGGGGCGATCACTCGGTGCAGAGGCATCCGCGGGGCTCGCGGGCCAGAGTCGCGGCGAGAAGCCGTTACCAGGGAAACGGAGCATCACTCGCAGGCGCGGTGCGGGTGGGTGGGTGGGGGGGGCTGTGTGGGTGGGTGGGGGGGGGCTGTGCGGGTGGGTGGGGGGGGCTGTTGTGGGTGGGGTGGCACGCGTGACACGTGAAACACGCGTGGGTCGCACGTGCCAGTGGTTCACACACTGCGCTTCGAACCTGGCCATCTGAGTTCGATTCCCGGCCACGACCAACATCATTGGCGAGTAATATCCCCGAACCAGCAATGGCCTCCCCTAGGTTCGCCTTAGCCTTAAATGAGTACCTAGTGCGGTGCGTGAACATCAGCTCTGGGGAGACAAAGGCGACGACTGGGCGAGGTTCTAACCACGCCACCACCTCGTGCGCCGTGTCGGCCTTCACAGGTGCTGCTCGCTACCAGGCATGACTCGCTCCGGCATGCTGTGTGCGTGGGTTTCCTCTGGGAACTTTGAGAAGACTGCACTGGAACTACTCAACAAGACGTGAGAAACGTTTACAAGCACGCCCCTCTCGACAAAGGGTCTTGAGACTTACTGAGATTTTTCCTGGAAAAATTAAGGATTGTGATGATATCCATTGGTAGGAGAGGAAGGACAGGGCGGAGGAAGAGAGAGGGCAGAGAGGGAGGGAGGAGAGGGGCAGGGGGTCGTGGTCCCGCGCCGTCGCGGCTCTCTGCCGCCCCCTGGCGCCCGCGACCCCCGCGCCTCGGCTCACTCGCCCGCCCCCTTGATGGCTCCTTGCGCCCCCGAGGTGCCTCTAAGAGTACATTGTCTATACCCTGCGTCCCCTATATCCCATAGACCCCTCTCTCGCTGTGCATCAACGCCTCGTTTTATCTCCCTGTGTTGGAGTGTTTGCTATTCAGTGGCCTGAAATAAAATGTTTCGCTCCGGATGATCGCTGCAAAGTATGATATATGTTTTGATTTAGTGTGCTGATCTTAAAGGTGCATTGAAAAATGTTGATACTCCGACTGATGCTCCTGCTGCTGTGGAGTGACTCATGCAGCCAGCTATGGCTGCAGGGTTTGGTGGTACATGTTGTTTAAGTCGTTTATTGTGAAAATTTGGTCACAGTTCCTATGATCACTGTTACATTGCTTATGGCTTTATTTTGGTGATTTTCGAAAACTTTTTTGGTTTAGCCATGTTTGTTTGTTGTAGTACGAAGTTAGACTGATGGCCTTAATCTAAGTTGTCTTGTGGTTGTTGTTTGACTTGCATCCCACTGGGATGTTTGCACACAGTGTGGGTGTACGGTGTTTTTTCTGCAATATTTTGCTGTCTTTTCTTGGATTTGCTGTTTGCACTTAGTCACATAGTCACTTTAAGACGTTTTCTTGTTCATGTTTTTGTTCTTTGTTTGTTGCGGTTGCACCCGATTCAAGAGCCGATTGGCTCACAGGGCTATGCCTAATACATGAACTTGAACTTGAGTCTCCGTTTCTCTTTCTGTCTCGATGTTGCCCCCTCGTGTCGTGTCCTGGGGTTGCATCTGTTTACTGAAAATTACCCTCACGCGATGGTCACGGAGGGTAATTAATGTGGCCATTAAATTCGCCCCGGAATGCGGCCCGATCGCATCAGATCCTCAAAGCTAAGCAGGCGTTCAGCCTGGATAGTACTTGTGATCGGCTTTCCACTCTGCACTGTCGAGAAATGCAATGTGGCACTGTACTTCCCTGCCACGTCGATACACCCCGCCTGAAGCAAACCCGCGCCGAGGCGGCGTGGTGAAGTATGGCCAGGTGACGCGCACTCAGCCCAAAGCCGGAATCAGCCCATCATCGTCGCCATCTCTTTCTGGTCGATAAAAGCCCTTCCACCGTTTATCAATCGTGGCTGTGTCGAGTGGAGTTTACACCACTGTCTCGTGGTGAGGAGGGGGAGCGAGGATCTCTAATTGTTGTTGGGGCGATGCGGCTACCGGTCAAAGCTTTGCTAAGCCAATTGAGTTACCGGTGCTCGCGTTGCTAGGGCCACGATGTTGTTGTCGTTGACGCGTTGCTAGGGAGATGGCGCCGACCGACGGCACGCGGGCAGGGTCCAGGTGGGTGCAGGTGAGCAGGTGGGGGCCAGGGGCGGGGCCAGGGGCGGGGCCACGCCCCGTGGTCACGTGGTCCAGCACCCCCACCCCCCACCCGCCATTTCGGACCCCCCGGGGCCGCTCCTCGCTCCGTCTCCCCGCTCCGTCTCCCCGCGACAGCTGCTCCGCCATGGCGCACATCGACGAGAACCCCTTCGCGGACCCCGTTCTCAACCACCCCTTCCAGGTACGGGATACCCCCTATGGTCGCGCGGGTTCTTGAGACCGCGTCGCGCTGGGGAATCGTTCTCGCCCGGTTGCGCTGCGGGGAACAGCGCCTTCCGGGCGGCAGCCGAGGCAGGCTGAGGGTGGGTGCGGGTCTCGAGGCCGCGGGCGGAATGCGGAACTGTGGAGCGAGGGCTGCGACTGAAGGAACCTCGGGCAGGGGACCCGGGCGAGGGGATCTGTGGGCCCCAGGCAAGGAGGTCCGGGCTTGGCAGTGGGCTGGAGGCTTTGGGAGAGAGAGGCCTGGGCCTGGAAGAGGGGGGCAGTGAGTGAGTGAGTGTGACGGGGTGGTGTGTTTACAGAGTGGGGTGTCTGACAGGGCGCTTCCGTGAGACGGGGGGGGGGGGGATGAATGTCGCCAGTGGGGAGACAAACACGGCCGGGGCGGCACATGGCACAGCAGCCCTCGTGTTCCGTTCGTCCGTAATAATTGCTCAGCATTTTGCCAAACGATATTTGTAGGATTGGTCGTGAGTGATAAGGTGGCGTGTGTGTGTTTGGGTGAGATAAGGTGGCGTGTGTGTGTTGTGTGATGGTGTGGTTTAGGGTAAGGTATGCGAAAAGTCGTAGTGTGACGGGGGAGGGTGTGCAATAAGATGGCATTATGTGTGGAAGATGCTTTAGTGGGTGTGTGTGTAGGGGTGTTTCAGCGACTGGTGACGTGGAGCTCTGAGGGATGGGTGTGCTATGGGTGTGCTATGCGCCTGTTGTGTATAATAGGGGATCGTCAACAGCACTCGTTTGACAACTCGAGCTTAAATGGGGAACTTGCTCTTTTGTGTGCAACATTATGTCGTGGCGAGGCCTGTGTGGGATGTGTGCGAGCCTCCCCTAAGTTGACTCATCCTCACGTGAATCCTCGGCAGGGTGTGCAACATCGCCACTGGGGAGACAGAGCCACCCCCCCCCCCCCCCCAGGTGCAGCAGGCCACCCGCCCTCCCTCGTGTGCCGTGCCGGCCCTCATGGGGGCTCGCTACCAGCACTTGCCCCAATTGTCAGTTAAGGCTATACGGGGGCTCTTTGTATTTGTGTGTTGGCGTGTTGTGTTTGTGTCACGTTTGTCCATGTCTGTGGGTGTGTTTGGGAAAGTGTGCGTAAGTATGTTACTGATTTTTTTGCGTATTGGTGAATGTTTGTGTAATTGTAAAAGTGTTTATTATGTGTGGGCGTGGTATTGTTTTTGTTGCAGCGAGGGCATGGGTGAGTCACTCTGTTTTGGGGACACGGGTTAGAGTGTCGGAGTGCGTCTTAGTTTTTCTTCTTGAGTGTGCCGACGTTTTTAGTGTGTAAGTGTGTTTGTGTGTTGGTTATATTTGAGTTTAACACTGTCTGTGTCAATGTAAGTTGGTGTGTCTGGGCATGTTTCCATGAGTATGTTAGTGCTTATGTGTTTTGAGTGCACTGCCTTTCATGGCTTGCTAGGCAGATGGAATGTTTTTGTCCATGCGTGTCAGGGTGTCTTACGTGTATGTTAATGTGTTATTGAGTGTGTTAGTGTGTCCGTGTGTATGGGCGTGTGAGTGCTGGAGGATGCTCAGCGATGCGTCTCGTTGCTAGGACCCTGCTGTGACCCAGGTGACCGACTCCTCCAACCGAGGCCTCACAGAGTACAACCCCTTCGCCTCTGATGACTTCGGCCGACAGGTGAAACCCGCATCAGCTATCCCCGCTATCCCATCGGCTCGCGGTGACCCCAGTGGGACCCCCTCATCTAAACCATGGTGAGAGGGGGACTCCCAGTGAGACGAGGCCCTTGAGACAACAACGGGGAATGCCCCTGGATCTGCCACAGTGCCGGTAACCCTGGGCAACCTCCCGTCTCTGGCTACCGTGCCCAGAAACAAGTCCCGAGTGTAACCGGGAGTGCGGGTAACCGAGGTAACCTGGTGTCCTGCCCTGGCAATTGCAGTGATTTGCCGTGGCGATGGCTTTTGATGGAAATTGTAGGGCAATGTGGCCCATCGTTGGTGAGGGTCATGATGATGAGAGTAGTGGTGATAGTGTGGATGATAGACAGGGTTATGGTGCAGGTGAGGGTAATGGTGAGAGTGGTGGTGATAGTGTGGATGATAGACAGGGTTATGGTGCAGGTGAAGGTAATGGTGAGAGTGGTGGTGATAGTGTGGATGGTAGACAGGGTTATGGTGCAGGTGAGGGTAATGGTGAGAGTGGTGGTGATAGTGTGGATGATAGACAGGGTTATGGTGCAGGTGAAGGTAATGGTGAGAGTGGTGGTGATAGTGTGGATGATAGACAGGGTTATGGTGCAGGTGAGGGTAATGGTGAGAGTGGTGGTGGTGATAGTGTGGATGATGGACAGGGTTATGGTGCAGCTGAGGGTAATGGTGAGAGTGGTGGTGATAGTGTGGATGATAGACAGGGTTATGGTGCAGGTGAGGGTAATGGTGAGAGTGGTGGTGGTGATAGTGTGGATGATGGACAGGGTTATGGTGCAGCTGAGGGTAATGGTGAGAGTGGTGGTGATAGTGTGGATGATAGACAAGGTTATGGTGCAGGTGAGGGTAATGGTGAGAGTGACGGTTTTGGCATAGCAGTGACCGTTTCTTTTCGGCTGCGATGGCCATGGATGAGGAGGCCACAGGACCCGGAGAAGCAGCTGAGCTGGGGTGGTGAATTTCCAGTGCAACACAATCCAAAACCACACGGTTCTCATCTTGTAGCTACACACGCACAGGCTCCATGAGCTTGAAAAACATTACTTTAAACTTCCAAAAGATGCCATCCCTTCAGTACCCAGGCCACTCTTGCAACTGAGATGCTCTTCCTGGTCCATTGGGTTATAAACTAGTTGAAATTTTTTAAGTTGAATTGATGTGAGGGTGACGTGTGATCTGTGGATTTCAACATCAATGCGTTGATGTCACTGAAGCTTGTGCTCTGCTTGTGCAATCAACCTCTCCTTTCAAGACTTTTTAAAACATCTTCAAACGAAGGTTTACAGCAGTGTCAGTGCAGCCTGGAGCGCACAGCCTAGGTGTGTAAATACCAAACATTTTTGGGTTCTGAGATTGAATCTTGGTCTTGCTCCTTTGCCCCTTGGCCCAGCATCAACAGCGGACGGTAGCTGTAAAGACTTACACAGCTGCTGCTCGGAAAAAAAATCTGCAGCCAATCCAAAATTTTGTTTGGGGGCCTTAGAGGCCCTCGTAGCAATGTGCACGGTAAAGGGCACGACATACCCATGCGTGTGGACAGGAAGGCGGAGCGAGAGAGATAGGAGTAGGGGTTGTGATTGGCTGACGAGTGACGTCCCGGCCCGCGTGACCCCACCGGCAGTGCTGTCACCTGTGAGGGGGGTGGTGTAATTGATGGGGGAGGGGAGGAGATGGGGCAGGGAGTGGCGAGTCACCGCTCGTGCCACGTGGCACCACTCCCCACCGCAACCACCTCCCGCTCACCTCGTTCTCCGCCCTGGATCCTCACCCCGTTCCCCCTCAGCACCACGGCACGACCCCTGTGCTTTCTGTGCCATTCATTTCCGTGTCTATCTCAGTCACAGTATAAATGTTTCTGTGAATGTCACGTGATCAGGCGAAGACTTGTCTAAGTTAAAACATAGGTGCTTAAGGAAGCTCGAAGTAGTTTGATCTAAATCTCGAATGCTGACGTCAAATTGAGCCATAGACAATCTTCAGCCACCATTGGAGGAGTTTTATTAATCAGAATTGTATCAATACATTGGCACTTGTAAATTATATATCTGTAAAAGTGACAATCTAGTTGGGTGGTGGAGGAGTAATGGGAAGGATTTTCCCATAAAGCTCCCACTACGCGGCCCAACCCAAAATATGGGTGCAAAACATATGTCCCTTCGGAGCCCTCGCAGCAAGCAGTGCACCACCTCGCACTTGCCAATCCAACCGATGGTAGTAGTGGTTAAGCGGCGTGCTGCCGATCTCCAAACCCATTTTATTGCTTACCGATTTCCAAAGCAAAACTTGTCAGTATATTTTTACTTTATTAAATGAGAGCAGCAACATTTGCCTAAAAAAATCGGTATGTAGTTTAAAGGTGGGATTACAACCCGGCAAGGCACTGCTTTGTATATCAGAGAGGCTAGCGAATGTTTTTTATTTATTCGGTGAGGTAGGACATCTCGTTGTGTAAGGGTGTCCAAGGTGTCGATTGTCACGTACAAAGCAAACGCGTGATGGCGTGATGACGACGCGTGTGTTAAACCTATAACTTACGCCCTGTGCATTTACACAATGGGTAAACTATGCCACGTGGTGTGAGAGAACAGCATCAGCCCCAGAGAGCACTACAGAACTATTTTAGAAGTCTGCTCACTTGCCTCTCATCCACACGGATAAAGCTACCAAATAAATTGTTGGACAACACGCATCCTTAACAAAACTGTTCGTTCGCAAAACAAAAAATCTAAAGTATTATTTTACACATCCCATCAGCCACATTGCGATCGGGGAGTTCATAATTTCAGCAGCATCGGTGTAACGCAGGTAAACTCAGGTGATGCTGCATCTGCCAAAGCTGCAGTATCGTCTGCATATTTACGTTGTTACTATATTCTCCATAATGACGCTTCACGATTGTCATCTTCTGATGAAGCTGCTCTGCTGTTTTCCAATCCAGCCAGGCCCGGTCTTGCATGGGATGCGGCCCCCTTACCTGTCCGGGGGGAACACACGTCGCCCCCCTCCCCCCCCCCCCCCCCCCACTTTGTCCCGAGTAGCCCACGTCTCATTGCTCCACATGCACATACGGGAAACCAGACACCGCGGTGTTAGCCGGCGCCAGGCAGAACAACAAAACTCCTTCACTCACAGCGCGTGGACACCATTACGGGAGAAACGGACACACGCAAGTGGGGATGGATTCCGTGATGAAAGCCGAGCTCATGAGGGGTGCCTACCTCGAGCTCATCCCTCCATCCTCGGGGGTCCCGGCCCCCTCACCCGCTCTCCCCGTGAGCTGAGTGGCGTTACTCATACTATCACGGTCCAGTGCTGTCATGGTACCGACTGATAAAAGCACTTTTTTCCCCGAGGGGCAAAGGCTGAAGGTGATGTTGGAGCGGTGATTCATCGCACACCGGCCGGCATGTGCAACTGTGGTGACACCACAGCTTACACAGCCGTGTGTATTTGTGAAGGTGGTGTGTGTTAAGTGTGCCTGCTGTGTGGTTTGTGTAACACCTGTGTGGTACGTGTATTGGGTGCAGCTGTATTCTGAGTGTGTGCAGTGTGGATTTATTACTCTGAGACGAACATCTCTTTTGCAACAATGGGTTTGCAGGTGCCTTCAAATACAGTTCGTCTGCGTGTGTGGATGTGTTCTTGTGCGCATATCCGTGTTGCTATGTGTTCACATACAGTACCGTATACCCGTTTGTGCGTGTGCGCGCATGGCTGTGTATGCGTGCCCGCGTGTACCAATGTGCGCCCACGTGAGTCTGCGTGTTGGCATGTGTCCGGTTGTGTGTCTATGTCCGTCAGCTTGTGCATGGGTCTGCATGTCCACGTGCATCTACGTGTGTGTATGTAAAGCGTCCCTGTGTGTGTGTGTGTGTGCAGATCAACTCCACGGTGCCCGTGGGACCAGCAGGAGCCCCTCCACTGGCATCGCAAACCCAGCCGGCCGTGATGCAGCCCACCGAGGAGCCCCCCACCTTCCCAGCGCAGTTGCCCTCCCAACAGGTGCCCTCCTCCACCCTCGACACATCGCACAGGGAACCTCCTCCCATAGCCCCTCCCATCCACCGTCCTGTCTCATTCCGAGAACGCGTCCCACCGGCCTGGCAGGTTTGCGCCGCCGGCGCCGCAGCCGGTTTTGTTGGCAAAGCAAACGGGCAGAGTCGACGTGAGGACGCAAGTGCCTTCGTGTGTGCGTGCGCGCCGTGGTGGTATGACGTGTGCGTGCATCGTAGCCAGAGGGCGAGGTGAGGCGCCCTTGAGGAGGGAGGGGCTTGGAGCAGTCATAAACACTGGACAGGACTGGGGCGGTGGGGGGCACCTAGCACAGCAACAGGACAAGACAGCACTGCACTGTCAGCACAGCAGCAGGACGGAAAATCACATCGTCGGTACATTTCGTATTCGCGCCATTGTTAAAGCGCAACGCTATTAAGAGAGAATGCAGACACAGGTTGCAGTGAGTTTCCAGTAGAGGGCGGTGGTGGCTCTGTGCTTCCAGTTGAGTTTACTGCACAGAACACAACTGATTGCAGTATCCCCTGCGCATTGGTCAGCATTAAGTTGCGACAATGCTGTGCTAAAACTGTGCCTGGAATCTTGTTTCCCTGCTGCATGATGCCATAGTACAGGGAGGTGCTGAACCCTGCTGTAGCATGGTAAGCGTGCGTGGGCTGCAGGGGCCTTAACGGGGGGGAGGGTTCGTTTTGCTGCTCAGGGAACTACCATGACCAGTGTGATGATCACATGACCACGGGCAGCCAGAACGTCTGACTGCCCCCTGCTGCAAAGGAAACCTCGATTCCTGGACACAGATCTGGGCCCAAGACAGCAGCATGCAACAAATTCAGAGTGGCAGCGCAATGGTGACACTTGTGCCTCGAGGCAAGAAGTTGCTGAGTCCGATGCCTAACTTGGGCGCCATTTTGTGGGCAGTTTGTGTTCTCTCCCCCAGTTCTGCATGGGCTTTCTTTGGGATCTCCCGCTTCCTCCCAAAGCTAACATGAAATACAATGTAACTGGTATTGGCCAAACATCCGAAAGCTGAAAATGTTACCTTACAAATGACTGAACTGGGATTACACACATCAGCATCACTCCCCCCTGTGAAAACCCATCAGGAACCTCGTGAAAAGATGCTTGAGACTCGGCGAGGCTTTTCTGGGTACACAAGTGTAGTAGTAGTAATAATAATACTGTAGCGTGCATGGGGGAAACACACATCCAGATGCAGGTTTCAGGCCAGTGTTGAGACGTCACGGTAGCGGCGTGCGATGGCGGTGCGTGGCGGTGGTGCCGAGTGCCCCCGTGTCTCCGTCTCGCTCATGCGTACAGATGGGCAGTGCCATCACCGCCGATCTGAAGCGCCAGCAGGAGGAGCTAGAGCGGAAGGCGGCCGAGCTGGACCGGCGCGAGCACGAGATGCAGGGGCACAACTACAATGGTGACGTGACACAAGCTCGCGCAACATGTGCACACGACACACCCGCACGTACACGTTCATGCTGAGGAGATGGTGGCACTCTAGTACTCGTCGTCCTGAAGCAATTTGGAATCGGAGCAAACACAATCACCTCGTTGCAAAAGAAATTCAACAGAGTGCACAGACATTATCAGTCTTTATTCAAATAAAATTTCCAGTAACGAAGGTTTGAGGATACATACACGATGCGCACGTGTGCATGACACGCACGTACACACACGCTTGCACTCGCTCATGGGCACTGTGCACGTGACCGTGATTACATTCGTGTGTGTGCGTGCGCTTTCATTCGTGTTTGTGAACAGCACGCAAGAACAACTGGCCACCCCTGCCAGCCAAGTGCCCCGTGGGGCCCTGCTTCTACCAGGACTTTGCAATAGACATTCCTCTCGACTTCCAGCGCACGGTGCGCATCCTCTACTACATGTGGATGTGTGAGTGGCACATGCACCGCCCGCTCATCCAGCCAGCGTCCACCTAGCTGAGCAACACGCCCACTGTTGGCCACCTGCTCGTGCGACGAAGTCTTGATTCAGCTCTTTATGAATATCAGCATTAGAACATCCCACCTCCTAACTTCTGCCAGAAACACCATCCTCTACCTCATACATTCTGCCTCACCCGCTCTCCCTCACCCACCGTCTCTCCGTCTCCTCCTTCCACTGTATCTCTTCCAATCCCTCTCCTTCTTACCCCGAGTCCCTTTAGTGTGTGTGTATCACCGTGCCCCTCCCCTTAACGGCACGCGGTTGGGGGCGCCGTGCCCTCCACTGTGACCCCCTCCCCGATGGTGGTGTTGGAGACAATTGTGACGTTCAAGTGCCTGTTGTTGTGTCCGTGAGATAACGGGATTGAGAGCCACTGCAGGGTGCATCGTGGGGGTCGCTGCTGACCGTGTTGCTGTAGTGATGGGAGAGGTTTTGTTACCATGGCGTCTGACTGTGCCATACTGAGTGAGGGGTGGTTACTGTGGAGAATGCCAATGTTATTTTGGTGAGCAAAAGTGGTGAGATGCTTTCATTAGTGGGTGACAGCGGTGTTTAGGTGGCGAGAAATAACAGTGATGGAGTTGCTATGGTGAGTGGTGGCATTTGCCGTTGTGTGTGATGGTTGTTGTTGCCATGGAGATCTACTGCGTTAAACTCAAATTTGGGCAGTTATGGTTGCCATGGAGAATGATGCTGTCAATGTCGTGGTGATGACGACGACGACGGTGTCCCTTCTCCCCAGTCCACTCCATCACGCTATTCCTCAATGTGCTCGGCTGCCTCGCCTGGTTCATTGTCGACGCCTCCAAGGGCGTGGACTTTGGACTGGCCATTGTGTGGTTCATCGTGTTCACGCCGTGCTCCTTTGTCTGCTGGTATAGGCCGGTCTACAAGGCGTGCAGGTACGTGTCTGGCTCGGTGCGGGGCTCCAGCGTGGCCACGGGGCCCCTTCGCCGCCCTGTTCTCCCTCGCTGGTGGCGGTCGCTTCTCCAATAATGCCACGGTGGCCCCCTGAGCCCAGCGACTCCTTCCGTGCTCTGCTGCTCGCCGAGGCATCCGCCGGCTCGGGCTGCGTTGTCGCCGTCTTTGTGCTGCGTTTTTCACTCTCCGTCTGTGTCTCTCCTCACCTGCCTCCTCCTCTCTCATCGCATCTCCCTTATTTCTGCATTCTCCTGTATTTCCACGCATGGTCTCCTCCTCTTCTTCCTCTTTTATATCCTCCATTACTCATCTTATGCTCTCCTCTCTTCTCCTCCTCTAGTTGCATCCCCCTGTCTCCCCTCCTTTTGTTTCTGCACCCTTCTTCTTCCCTTGTTACGGCCGTCTTCCTATCTCCCCCACCTTGCCCTTCCTTTCCTCCTCTTCCCTCCCTCCCCTGCCCCCTGATACCCTGCCCTCTCGGGCCGCAGTTCACGCAGTCACGCTGGTGCTGAACATGCTGGGCTACCTGGTGTACTTCTGCCTCAACCCGAACAAGGGAATCTCCTTTGGCATCTCCATCATGTGGATGATCCTCTTCATCCCCTGCTCCTTCACTTGTTGGTATCGACCCATTTACAAGGGCTTCAGGTAATGCCCGCCTCCCCCCACCCCCCCATACATCTCCTCCCACAGTCTCTCCCCCCCCCGGTCCCCTTGACCGCTCCCACGCGTCTTCTCTCGCTCCTCTTGGGTTGCATTTTGTTATCCTCCGTGGTTGATTCGGGAATTTGCATGCCTCATCTCAAATGCGCTCCCAGCTTCCACGCTCGCGGTGTCTGTGAAGATTGAGAGATTCCTCCGCTGAAAAATCGTGCCAAGGTTACGTGTAGGTTAACGGAGCCAACGAAAATGTCGAAATGAGACTGAATAAACGAGAAACAATACAAACTGGATGGTTAATAAACAAGACCGAAGAATAGATTATTGAGTTAAATCTCCACCCACAATCGTAACAATTTATTTTGCTCAGTCGGTGTTAGCCGATGAGGTCATGACAGGTTTATTTTTTCCTTCCTGTTGCTCTATGCCCCTGTGCCGTTCCCATTATGCTGTAATGTTCACTGCTGCTTCCTTTATTTAGGGCGATATTGGCACATAAAATAAAGATTGATTGATGGAGCCGCTCTTCAGTCGGAAGGTTGCGAGTTCAAATCCTGATTGGGAGGTTGACTCGGCTCATGAACCCTCTGGGGATTGTATAATTAGCACCACGAAGTGGAGAAGTCAACAGTGGTTGCCCACTGGATAGACTCGCCCGACCAAAGGAATGTGGAATTTTCACAACTGGCTCAGGGCTGTAAATAGGTGGTCAGCACCGCCTCAATGCTTATTTGAACAGGAAATGACTGGCTATGAATAGAATCACGCAGGGTTACTCGGTTATTTATTTGTGCGGCAGGGTAGCGGCATGGTGGTGTAACACAGTGCTGTAACACTTGCCCCTCGTAGCAAGAAGGGACTGTTTTCCGGCTCGGGGACATTTCTACACGGAGTTTGTACATTATCCACCTGGTCTGCATGGGTTTCCTCCGGTTTCTTCCCATAGCTAAAAAATAACATACAATGTAACTGGCATTAGCCAAACATTTACAATGCTTCAAATTACCCTGCAAATGATACATTTTGGATGAATTACACCGCAGCAATATCGCTCCCCACTGTGATCATTTAGCAGGACCCATCTGAACAAGGGGCTTGAGGCTTGGTTCCTCAGTAGAGTGTAAAAATAAAATAAACCGATGTGCATGTCTTGTACGCGGGGACATTACCGATGTGGGCGTGCCTCGTGTTAGCACTCGCGCTTGTCGTTCTCATTCTTGTGGTTCTATTGTTACTTATTTATTTTCCCCGTGCCCCCCTCCCCCCATGTCTCGGCAGGAGTGACAGCTCCTTCAACTTCTTCCTCTTCTTCTTCATATTCTTCGCTCAGTTCGTAGTGCACGTGCTGCAGGCTGTCGGCATCCCAGGCTGGGGAAACTGGTACACAACAACAACAGCCACCATTCGGTGGTGACGTCACCGCAGTGCTTGTGCCAGGATAGGTGCACTTTTAGGCCTTCAAGTGAAATGTGGAAGGCTCACCGCTGCTGGCAGAATGTATTGGAACAGACCTGGGTGTTATGGTTAGACTGACTGGGAGGCCTGCAGATGCATCATCTGTGCTCCCCACTGTGCCACCTCACTTGGTATTAGCAGCACGTCCACAAACTTGGCCATAGCTATCCCAGCCACCTAAGTAAAATTATTGTCTATGACTACATTATTGGCAAGGGGTAACTGATCCTATCATCGACCTTGCATAGGTAGACTCAGCCTTGATTGAGTACTTGGTACGGTGTGTGAGCATCAGCACTGGGGAGACAAAGGCAGCCAGGGATGGTGCTGGCCACCCACCCCCTCATGTGCTTTGCCGGCCTTCATAGATGCTACTCACAGCACTTGCCCCAAAAGTCTGTTTAGGCTACATGGGGGGTCTTTGTGTGTGCCTGTCTTCACCAGTGGATGGATCTCCACGATCGGAGCATTTTCATCGAACATCGCCGTGGGTGTCATACTCTCCATCATCGCCGTCATGTTCACCGCCTCGGCCGCCCTCTCCCTCATCATGCTGAAGAGGGTATGCACCATTCTGTACACACACACATGTATACACAAACACATTCCCATACACTCGTTCCCTTACATACACACAATCACGTGCATACAAAGGCATATACATTCACACACGCACACATCCAAATATATTCATACACATGCACACACTTAACACTCCTGCACCCACACCAGCACAAAATAAGACACGCACACGTGCCCACCCTGACCACACCCTGCACCACATGAGTATTGTGCACACACACGTAAGCACACGCACACCTTCACCCGCGTGTACTGCGAGCTGCCTCCAGTGACATTGCATGTGCGTGTGCCAACATGTGCATGTATCCGTGTGTGTCTTTGTGGGGAGTGGTGGTGTAGTGGTTAGTATGCTGTACTACGAATCTAATTACCCGAGTTCGATTCCCACTCATGGCCACCACCAACACCAGTGACAATTATCTGAACCGGTCCTGGGACTCCCCTAGGTCATCTCAACCTCAAAAAGAGTACCTGATATGGTGTGTAAACATGACCACTCGGGAACTGGCCACACTCCCTCCTCGTGCGCCGTACCGGCTTTGATAGGTGCTCGCTAATAGCACTTGCCCCAACAGTCTGTTTAGGCTATATGGGGATCATTGTTTTGTCTTTTTTTTGTCTTTTTTTGTCTGTGTGTGTGCAGGTGCACTCGATGTACCGACGTACAGGCGCCAGCTTTGAGAAGGCGCAGCAGGAGTTTGCACAGGGCGTGTTCACCAACCGCACGGTGCAGAACACGGCAGCCAATGCCGCTGCCGCCTCCCTGCGCGACCCCATGTGATCCTCTCGCCCCTTCGCTCTGCCCCCACACCTGGACCCCCCCTGCCCTCCACTCCCAACGACCCCGACTGCCCCTTCTGGCCCCTGCCGGAGGTCGTGGGGCAGCGGCTGCCGGCATGAAGCTGAGGAAGAGTGTGCGGCACCCCTCCTGGCACGCGGCGTGTTGTTACACTCGCTCGCGCACTCGCACACACCAATCACGCACATCATCTTGGAAACGCACACATGCACAAGCACACACCATCGCACACACAAGCACACACCAGCGAACACCATCGCACATACCATAGCACACACACAAGCACACACTATCGCACACACAAGCACACACCATCGCGCGCACACCATCACACACACAAGCACACCATCACACACACAAGCACACACCATCACACACACACAAGCACACACCATCGCACACACAAGCACACACCATCGTACACACAAGCACACACCATCGCACACCCAAGCACACACCATCACACATGCACAAGCACACCCAAGCACACACCATCACACATGCACAAGCACACACCATCGCACACACAAGCACACACTCGCGCACGTGAGCATACATCGCCCCTTGTTCACCATGCAGAAGCTGTGGATCGTGCGATGCCATCAGCACTGCCCTCTGTCTGCGGGGGTCGCATTTGATCGTGTCTGCCTTCGCTTTCTTATTTAACTTCCTCGCTGCTCTTTCGATGGACGCTGAGCCGCAACCACAGCACGGACGTTGCACCCCACGTCCCCTCTGCCCCCGCTGCCTCGGCCTGGGAACGACCCCGGCGGCTTTTGTGTTCCGTGGGGAATCTGGGGGTTGCCCAAACTCGGGGAATGCCACCCTTGTTGATACGTGCTGCAGACGACGGCCCCGCGATGTACACATGCGTGTGCGATCGGGATGACAGGATGGGGGGGGAGGTGGGCCCTGTGGAAACCACTGCGTATGCTGTCTCGTTTTTCCTGTTTGCCTTTTGTGTTGTCACCTTCTGTTCGGGGTCATTTCGCACCACCCTCCATCTCGAGCGCGGGAGGGCCCGTGACTCTGGTCAGGGTTCCCCGGGTCCTCCCCAGAAGCCCCCCCCCAGAGGGGAGACGCGTGCACTTTGACGTGATGTGTGTGTGTGTGATTGGGGTGGCGCGTTTGTCCCCGCCGCGTGCACTCTTCGTTGGTGGTGCGGGGAGCCGGCGGTGCCGTGAGTGTGTGCGGTGTCTCCCCGTGTGCGGTGGCGGTTACCAATAGGCCGCCCACCATGGTTGGACGCTGGTTGGTGTACAGTGTATCGGAATTCGAAGGGCTGGTGTAATGAAATTGTTCATGTAAAAAAAACATTAAAAGTTTATCATACGTTTTACACGCTGCTCGTGGCTGAGAGTGCAGAGGTGGAGTTGCGATTTACTCCTGCGAGATGTATGGGGGGGAGGGAGGGGTGAGATGGGAGGTGAGTGGAGGGTTGAAGGTGGGGAGGGGGTTTAATAATAATTTATAGAGCGCACATTTCACGACGCATTGTTCCAAACCCCAGATACGCAGAGCCAGAGCTCAAAGTACCTCCCTCGTACGCCAGCCTGAACGAGGGCGAGAGCCTTAAGCTGCTGCTTGAAGCTGGGTGATGCTGGGGCAGCTCCAGAGAAACGCCACTCAGGATAGCCCTGGTTCTGAGTACAATCAGCAGGTGCTATTCTCTGGCTCGCCAGGAGAAGGCAGTACAGCAAGTTGATAAAATTCGCCTGTTTCCATCTGTGCAGGAATAGTATTGCCCCTTGCATGCGTGGGTTTTCTCCGGTTGCTCTGGTTTCCTCAAATGCATAAACGTTCATACAGTGGCTGAACACATTTAACACAAACACCCAACGCAGGACCGACCTGTTAAACAGTCCCACGACTCGGTGTGGCTCTCATGGATAAACACGTTTAACATTTTAAATGAGGGCTGGTAGCAAAGCAATGGAAGCCACATGTCCGCAACAAATGCCCAGGGCAGCGTGAGACGGGGCGCTTTGAAGCCACTGTAGGCGAGCTGTGTTTCTGATTCAAGAGCCGAATGGCTCACAGGGCTCTACCAAATAAATGAAACTGAAATAAATAAATGAAAAAACTGATGCCACAGTAAGGATGGCGTTGTTAGTAATCAAGGCGACTCCGCTGCAAGCCAGAGTGTTTGCTGTGGTGTCGGCAACATTGGGCGGATGTGCCATCCGGCCCTGAGGTCGATCAGTAGTCCATGTCTCTCTGTGACGCGGCAAAGCCCCGTGGAGCGAGTTGACCACTTCGCCAGCTCGCTCGCTCGCCACGTGCGAGCGAGATCCGTGGTGCAGGACGGGCACCGTCCACCAGGCGGCGACACGTGCACAGAGGCCGCATCCCGGAAGTGACGCCACCCCCCCCCCCCCCCTCTCAGTCGCGTCCCCCCCGCGGAAATGACCCCTCCCCCCTGGTATCTCGCCCAACCGGAACCCCTCCCGCCGGAAGCTGCTCCCGCGGCAGTCACGCGGAACCGGAAGTCTCTCCCCCGGTCGAGCACGCGACCAGAAGTTGACCCCCCCCACCCCCGGCACGCGGAACCGGAAGTTCCCCTCCCCCCGCCCCAGCCTCGCAGCGCAGTGAAGATGGCGGAGGAGACGGCGGGAACGCGGGTCCAGCCGCTCCGACAGCAGCAACAACAACAACAACACGCACCACCACCACAACCACCGCAACAATCGCAGCAACCGCAGCAGCTGCAGCATGGGCCGCGCGTCGTGTGCATCGTCAAGTCGGAGACGGGCTACGGGTTTAACGTGCGCGGGCAGGTGAGCGAGGGCGGGCAGCTGCGCAGCATCAACGGGGAGCTGTACGCGCCGCTGCAGCACGTGAGCGCCGTGCTGCCGGGGGGCGCCGCCGAGCGAGCCGGGGTCCTCAAGGGGGACCGCATCCTCGCCGTGTGAGTAGTCGCCCGCGGCAGGGCGCTCCCCTCCTCGCGGCAGGGCGCTCCTGGTCACGCTCTCGGTCACAACAGCAGCACCGTCCACACTCACGCACACCGCGCTGAACACGCGAATAGCGGCACGCGATGTTGATACGGATACCAGCGGGGGCTCACCGCGTGCTCGCCGAGTGACCGGTGAGTTTCCCGCCGGTACTCCTCGCAGTACTTTACACGAACAACACGGGACACCAGCATCGGTACGCGGACGCCAACATGGACACATCAGCGCCTCCCACGCGCCAACATCGAGAGCACGGAGTCCGCATCCTCGCCATGTGACTTGTGACTCAACACGGTCGTTAAATCACACATCGCGAATAGCACGAATAGCACACACACTAGACCAATAACACAATAGCACGAATAGCACACACACTAGACGGATAGCACACACACTAGAGCAATAACACAATATCACGAATAGCACACACACTAGACGGATAGCACACACACTAGACGGATGGCACACACTATATTACTACAACACTGGCAGTGCACCAGCTGTACAGTGCAGCGAGGCACTATACAGTACTATTATGAACAATAACACTGGCAGTGCATTAAACTCCCAACAATATACCGGCAGCAGCATCTCATACCTGGCATACCACAAATATACACAAATCATCGCACGACAACAAGAGGAGTGATGATTGCGTGTGTGGGTGTGATTATGCATACGTCTGTGTGGGGAAGCGGTGGTGTAGTGGTTAGCGCACTGAACTACGAATCCGACGACCAGCGCTAATTTCCCGCTAACGACCAACGATGAAGAATATCATAACTAGGTCCTGGGCCGCTCGGTCCACTCAACCTTCCATGAATACCTGGCGCGGTGTGTAAAACATCAGTGGTGGGGAGACAAAGGCGGCTTGGCGTAGTGCTGGCCACCCACCGCTCGTGTTCCGTTTCGGGTTTCATAGGCGCTCGCTAACAGTACTTCCCCAAAAGTGTGTTAAAGCTATAGGGGGATTTATCTTGGACATTCTAAAACATAGATCTCATCATACGTACGAAGAGGGGAGTCTGATGAGGTGACACCGCCAATTCGTCACACGGCCATCGAGGATTTTGCTCGCGACACGGGCATCACGACGAACGTATTTACGAGAATGAGCTTCAGCAAATTATACATTCGCTTCTGTTGGAGTGTGCGGGGATCGGGGTCAAGAGGATCGTAACAGAAGTAACGTTCAGGACAAGTTCGCTTAACGTGTCAATGCAGCTGTAAGCACAGCGGAGTTTGTTTTACCTGGGGCTGTTATTGATGGGCGAACCAGGAAACGAGCGCGTCGCCTTAACGGAGTGTACTGTACCTGGTGTGGGGTGTCACCATCCGGAACCGGGGAGACAAAGGTGGCCGAGCGTGGTTCTGGCCACCACCCCTCATGTGCCGTTCTAGCCTCTATAGGTGCTCGCTAACAACACCTTTAAAACACATATTATTGCGGTGGGTCCTTTGTTGATGTGTATAGGTGTGTGACATGATGGTGGGTGTTGATGTTATATATGTGCGCAGAGTGGTAATGTGATGATGGTTAGCGCACTGCACTGCGAACCCGACGACCCGGGGTTCAATCCCGCTTGTGGCCAACGCCGGTTCCGATTTTTGTAATCGGCCCCTTGCCTTCCCTTAGCCGATGCAGCTGTACATTACTAGCTGTTGCTGTGTGTAAACATCATCACTGGGGAGACAAAGACGACCGAGCGTGGTGGTAGCCACACCACTGCCTCGTGCGCTATTTCGGCCTATAGAGGTGCTCGCTAACAACATTAACGGTCTTTTAACGCCATACGGGGAGGATCTTTGTTGATATATTGATTTTGTGTTGTAGCGTGCAGATGAGTATGTGTGTGTATATATATCATCCTCAAAGGATGAGTTTCCATTTCAAGAGCTTGGCTCAGCTGCTGCCTCTGCTGCAGCTGATGGCTATGATGATGATGATGTCACTGCCTTGGCTGGAGCCGAGTCGGTCGGGGTGTTGCGGCGTGCCCCCCGGGGTTGGGGCCGACCCAGTCTGTGGTGGGTCCCCAGTCTGTGGTGAGACTCACTGCCTCCTCTTTCTCCTCCGTGAGACAGCATCGTGAGAGCCGGTGTGTCGCCGGTGCCCACTCCACGATTATTGAACATTGTTGTGCCACGGTGAAGGATAATTCAAGTGGACTTGGATAGGACGCGTCATGGCGAGAAGCACGACGGCCGGTAGTCGAGAATGGAAATGGAGTGACAGCCACGGAATGGAGCGCGTCTGAGAGGACGTCCACTGAGGAGATTGAGTGATAAAGCCGACTCGTGTGTGGCTCCAAAGCCAAAGTGACTTTCTGCTCAAATGAGCATTTAGGCGGTGCTCATCTCCTGATTACAGCTCAAAGCCAGTGATGGAAATTTTACTTTTCCATGACAGGTGCGAGTTTATCCATAGACATTGACCGCTGTTCACTTACACACACACACATTATTATTCCATAATTTATTAACCCAGGAGGAATTACGAGCTGAGCCAAGCCCCAGCCGATTGCGTGCAGCTCACTCTACCGCTGGCCACCTCGCCTTGTGCAGGTGTTGCGTGGACCATTGCATCGCCTTCACCCAGCATTGGATTGACCATGGCTGGCGGATGATGATGATGATGATGGTGATTCCACAATGATGATTCTACGAGGCTCTTGCTGTGAGAAATTCATGAGCAAGAGGCCGCCATAAATAGCGGAGGCTGAGCACTCGCTCTTTGATGTGAGGTAGGGAATGGGTCATGCGGGAGCAGTAATTCGGGACGGGGAAATCCCCACGAGGAAACTAAAGGGAGCTCTCGGCTCGCAGGAGGAGAAGGGCAGCGAGGGCAGCGTGGACATATGGGCTGGTGCTGCGGTGAGTGGCTTCTCACCAGGTCCCGTGGGGGGTGAGGAGGGCGAGTGCACACCACGTGAGGCCCTCGCCGCCCCCTGATACTTCCGCATGTCCCTGGGCTGGGAGGTCACGTGAGACTGGGCACTGCTGATGATGATACTGGTGTTTCTGTTGCTGCTACTTTTGCTGATATCAATGCTGCCGATGTTACTACTGATTCTGCTGAGAGTGCTATTACCACCGATTCTGCTGGTAGTCTTATTATGGATGCTGCTGCCGATACTGCTGATTCTGCTGCCAGTGATATTACCGCTGCAGCTGATGGCGCGTGGCTGGCTGGGTCGTGCACATGACACGGACTTTTGCCCCGAGTGACACGTGAGTGAGGCTGTGCCGGCGCTCTAGTTAAGTCCAGCAGTGGCGCCGAGCCACGACCTCACGTGGCTGCAGTGCCAAAGGGCGACCTGAGGCCCCCTCCCCCGTACCGACACCCTGTGGGCTTTTCAAGCAGCAGTGCGAGTGATCGCGGCCCATGCCAATTTGTGCTCATGCGTGTGTGATAAATGTGTGTGTTTTGTGTGTGTGTGTGCGTGCGTGCGTGGTTTGTGTTTATTGGGCCGGTGACCAGGCCCGGCAGTGGCGCGTTTTTCACCTTTTGTAGAGGTTGACGGTTCGAATACGGCAGGCCCCCCTGGTTAATCGCTGCGGTGTAGATTAACCGTGAAATAGTCTGCACCGTCTGCTTTGCCCACACTGGACGTTTAATATCTCGTGATGCACAGTGAAGAAGCGTTAGGCCATCGTGTACCTTGGTCCCAATTTGTCAAATGTGAAAACCAGCACCGCACATGATTTAATTTGGAAACAAGGCAATGTTCACCCCCTACAGCTACAACTTAACAGGATCCGCCTGAATTTGAAAATCAGTGAGGCTTTCCTGAGTAAACAAGTGTAAGTGTGTGTGAGGTTCACCTGTGTTTATCATGCTTGCGTGTGGGTTCACACAGTAGGGGGCACAGGTGGTGCATTAGCCAGTCATCTCAGTCAACCCATGGCACCTGGGTCTGTCCCGTGACCTGCTGCCAGCGGGTGTTCGACAGCGTGGTTTGTGCTATAACCGTTTGAGTCCGGTTTGTGCTGTAAGCATGCGTACGTGTGTAGATTGTCCTGTGTGTGACTTCGTTGTGCAGTTGAGCTGGAGCCAGTCGCCCAGTAGGTTGGTTGGTGCCACCTGAGACCCCCCTCCTTGCGCGAGCGGGCACACCTTGATAGGGTGGTGGTGGCAGCGGTGGTCGTGATGGTAGAATTGGGCATGGTTGCGATCGTGCTGATGGTGGTGGCAGCGGTGTTGACAGTCGTAATGGTGGTGGTGCGGTGATGGCCATGATGGCGCTGGTGCTGTGGCAGTGAATCCCGTGTGTTGTACTGCATCGCCTCGTGCGCTCCGGTGTTTACGGAACCCGTGTGCGCTTGCGTGCGTCACAGTATGCAGCGGGTGCTCTAAAGCTGTCCCGCGTGTGTGCATGCCGCGTGCAGGAACGGCGTGAATGTAGAGGGCGCTACCCACAAGCAGGTGGTGGACCTGATCCGCGCCGCCGAGCGGGAGCTGGTGCTCTCCGTGCTGTCGGTGCCACCGCAGGAGGCCGAGAGGCTCGACCCGAGTGACGAGTCGTCGGGCCACTCGGGCTACGACTACGGCGAGAAGCGCGCCGTGCCCATCTCGGTGCCGAGCTACAAGCACGTGGAGCGGCACGGGGAGCGCTTCGTGGTGAGAGGCTGGGGACGAGGCGCCGGCCGCGGGGGCCGCGGTGACGTTTGGATGATGGATTTGCGTTGGTCTCCGTTCGAGGAAAAAGAGCCACCGCAGCGGTGCAATGGTTCGCACGCTGGACTTGCAATCCAGGGGTCGCCGGTTGGATTCTCTATCCTAGTGTAGGGGTTGAGGGAGTTGTGCTTGTGGTGGTGAAAATGATTATTATGATTGGCGAGTTGATCACGTGGGATGACCATGGTTATGATGCCGGTGATTTCCATGACCGTGACGATGATGATCGCGATGGTGGCAATAAATGTGGCCATGATGTTGCTGGTGACGATGGCAGTGACGGGGCTGTTGTGGCGTTGTTGTCCCCTATCCCCGCAGGCGTTTAACATCTACATGGCGGGGCGCCAGCTCTGCTCGCGCCGCTTCCGTGAGTTCGTGATCCTGCACCAGAACCTGAAGCGCGAATTCTCTGACTTCGGGTTCCCAAAGCTCCCGGGGAAGTGGCCGTTCTCCCTCTCCGAGCAGCAGCTGGACGCACGGCGCCGCGGTCTGGAGGAGTACCTCGAACGAGGTGGGACCCCCTCCTCCTCTCTGGCCCCTCCTCCCCGAGACTGCTCCGCTTCCTCCTCATCTTCCACTCCTCGTCCTCCTACTGAAGACCAATCTCCAGCCTCCGTCACCGTCAACTCCTTCTCTTCCTCTCATCCTCTTACTCCTGGAGACTCCGCCTCTTCCTCCCCACCTCATTATTTCTCCTCCCCCTCTTCATCCTCTTGTCTCTCCCCCCTCTTCTGCAGTTTCCTCTCCCCATCCTCCTGCCACTTTTTTTTATTCACCCTCTCCTCCTCCCCAAGACCCCTCCTCATCCTTCCCCTCCTCCCCACCCCCAAGTCCCCCACGGTCTTTGTCTTGGATTGCCATCGGCCAGATTAATTAGTAACAGCCTTGAGCGCAACCACAGCCACCCATCTCAAACCTTGCACCACACAGGAACGCCACCGCCGTGTCTCAGATACAGATACCAGCAGGGCTTTGTTTCTCACAAAGTACTTTCTGGGTGAAATCTTGACTTAAAACTTTCATGACTGCAGGAATTCATATTCTTTGGGTCTTTCGTTAAAGTCACGTATTTGGTTAAAATTAATGAAAATTGGGATTTTTGTCCAATACAGTAAGTCCCCGGGTTGTGGAAGACCCGACTTACGGAAATCCGACCTTACGGAAATGCTCCCATAAATCATGTAAAAATAAAATTCAACATGCGGATTATTTTGCGTTAGTTACGTAAGCGCAAACAGTACAGCGCGGTGAGGTTGAGGATGAATAAAGCGGAGCGAGGCGTAAGCCCCACCTTACGAGGCGCTCCACTAAAACTGAGCCCAAGCTTCACTGGGATTAAGGTAAATGGATTTTTGTAGCGTTACGTAATTATTTTACTTTAGTTGTATTACATCATTGTTTTTTTCTATAGAACAATTAATTTTTTCCCATATTTCTATTGCTAGTTTTCTTCCATTTATGATTATTTAATGAGTTATTTACTGTGCGTACTTTATTTAACACAATTACACTTCGATTGCTTATGATCTCGGCCAACAGCGATCGGAGAAGTCTAGGCCTAGCCTAATGCACGGTAAACGAACATTCGGGCGTGGCTGCTTTCTGTTAACAATTCATATTAAAATGTTTCGTGTTATTCACAAAAAATTTCGATACAGTATGTTCCATTAGTTTAATTATAGGTAGTGTTGGGGTAGATATTCAATGAAATGAAAGAATCGTAGGAAGTGCGGAGCGTATGTACAGCGATACGATACGGGCAGCAATAGAAAACGGACGACAGCGCAATGCGGTACTGAGAGAAAAGAAACTAGTAATCGGGTCGGGGAGGCACAACTATTTCCAACACACGGAAAATTTGGGTTATGGATTGTTCTCGGGAACCTAACCCTTCTGTAACCTGGGGCTGCAACAGATTCCAGAATGTATCTTGCGGAACTTTGAATGTCGCATTTGTCTCTCAGTTTACGACGCACGTTCCTCCCACGCAAAGCCAAACTCTGGTGAAATTTCTCCGGCATCCAAACGGACGGTAGATCAAGGGCATTATTATTCTTTACATCAGCCCACAGGGTGACATGGTCAGCTCCTTCAAGACGCACTTCCTCGTCCCGTTAGTTTGTCGTTGGTGCCGGGAGCGGCTCGACCGGGCATCGCCACTGCTCCCACGGGGCTGCAGGGACACTGCTGCTGCTGTGCCACCGCAGTCGCCATGTGAGCATGTCGCGGCGGGCGCCAGAGTTGCCACCAGCCACATTCGGTGGCGTCCGATAGAGGTGACGTTTTGTCTCTCTGTGTCACCCACGTGGCTTATTCCGTGTTTCACCCGCCGTGTGTGTCGCCCACAGTCTGTGCTGTGCGCGTCATTGGAGAGAGCGACATCATGCAGGAGTTCCTGTCCGAGTCGGCAGATGTGAGTACCGTGCACACCCATTCACACTCGTCACCGTACATGAACATCCACTGGCACTCACCGCCATACACACACCATCAAAGACAAAGTTCCCCGTACAGCCTGAACAGACTGTTGGGGCAAGTGCTGTTAGCGATCACCTATGAAGGCCGGCACAACACACAAGGGGTGGGTGGCCAACACCACGCTCGGCCGCCTTTGTCTCCCCAGTGGAGATGTTTACACACCGCACCAGGTACTCATTTGAGGCTGAGTCGACCTAGGGGAGGCCCGTGACTGGTTCAGATAATTGTCACTTGTGTTGGCCGTGAGCGAGAATCGAACTCGGGCGGCCAGGTCCATAGCGCAGCGTGCTGACCGCTACACTACCGCTCCCCACACACACCATCTCATACAACCATGTATACACAAAAACACACAAAAATCTCGTGTATAGTGGTGGGAGAAAGTGCTGTTCGCGAGCTCCTATTAAGGTTGCTACAGTGCAAGTGAGGGTGGTGTGGCTCCCACCGCTCCAGGCCGTCTTTGTTTCCCCAGTGCTAATCTTTACACGGCACGCCAGGCATGGCTGTGTTGGCGACTTTGTGAACGCTACGCACATGTGCTGGTATGTGTGTGCATCGGCGTGCGGGGAGCCTGCGTGCGAGGAGCGAGTGTTTGTGCCGCTCGTGTTGATGCAGCCATTGTGCAACCTGAATAGCGACTGTTACAACAGGGAAGGGGTGACGTCATCCGGTTTCCGTGGTGACCAGACCGCATTGTCACGCGGGGGGAGGGGTGGGTAGACGGTGGGGGAGGGGGGGGTCTTGTCTGACCTGAAGCTGCTCTCGGCTGCTTCTTCTTGTGCTGAAAATCGCCCCCCCCCCCCATAGTCCCCATAGTCCCAGCATCCCGCAGCCCCCCCCCCCCCCCCCAGCTTGAAGGTCGAGTGTAGAGTAGCGAGGGTGACGCAATGCGTGGAGTAAGGGCGGTTTAACACGGCGCCGTTGTTGCGCGTGGCTGCCCTGGGAATAGATCTCTGAGATGAGTGACCTTTATCAGCAGGTCAACGCTCGGCGAGTCTGCGGCCCCCCCCCCTCTCCACGCGGAGAGGGCCTCGGTTTAAATCAGCGGAGCAGAGCCACGGGGAATTCCAGCGTGTGAACCAAACAATGCTGAACGCACCGTTTTAGAAATGTCCACAGCAGAAATGAGAATTGTAAATGCTCGTTCTTTGTAAACGTTAGAACGTTAATCGGCAGTGTAGCAGACCGTCCGAGCAGAGGGAACGCGGGCGGTGTGTGCGTGCGAGTTGTGGTGGAGCGACCCCCGCGGGGCTTGGTGGGGGGGCGTGGGAGAAAGGGTGCGGGCAGTTGCCCTGGGGCGATTCAAGGATTCTGCAGCAAGCGTCGAAGGAAGTGAGGGATCGCAGAGGTGTAACGTTGAGTCTAATCAGATTGTACACAATTAGAGGGGCTCCTGTCACAAAAGATGAGCCATGCCGCAAGGGAACATGTTCATGGGTGTTGTGTAGTGACTGACGACAACTTTAACGTGAGTGTGCCAGTAACGATGTGTGCGTGTGTGCGCGTGCGGGGAGTGGCGATCCAGTTTCATATCCTCATCATGACGCATATCGGTGCTTGGCGAGGGTTTTAATTCTCTTACAACCCGGACGGGGTGGGGCCATTAGAGGGAGCAGGTTCCGCTTGAGCTGTGGGGGGGGGGGCTCCTACCCCGGGTCTTGTTGTTCGGCATGGAGCCCCAAGCTCATAATTTCAATAAACTTCAACATTTATTCACAAAATTGGGTCTACGCTGAACGGTGCAGGGGGTAGCGCGAGCGACAGCAGCGGTGCCGAGCGTCACACACGGGCAGCAGGGAGACAAAGTTGGCTGTGGGTATTGGTGGTCGTCACGCACCCCCCCCCCTCACCCCCCCCTCACCAACCCCCCCGCCACGCCCCCCCCCCTCACCCCCCCCCTCAACCCCCCCCTCAACCCCCCCCTCAACCCCCCCCCCCCCGCCTCTTCGTGTGCCGTGCCGGCTTTCATTGGTGCTCGCTTCACAGCACTTGTCCCACAAGTCTATTAAGGTTATACGGGGGGGGGGGGGGGCTTGAAGCAGGGCGGCAGTGGCGTGGCGGAGGGGGACCTGCGCGTGGAGCTGCCCAACAAGAGCACGGCGACGGTGTCGGTGAAGAAGAACAGCACCACCGACCAGGTGTACAAGGTGCGTGCGTCGTAGACAATCACAACCACCCTCACACACGCTCACGAACAAACTCGTGCACTCGCACACACTTTAACACACGCTCACGAACAAACTCGTGCACACTCGCACACACACTTGTACACTCGCTCTCCTGACTAACGTTCTCATACTGTCGCTCAAATGCTCTGACACACACTCGTACACTGTGACGCACAAAGTTGCACACTCTTTTTAATAAACACGTTAAAACACTCTCGTACGCTGTAACTTACGCTCACATGTTTACGCGTGCACGTGTGTGTGCGCATGTGTTTACCGTGTGTGCTCGTGTAGGCGGTGGTGCGGGAAGTCGGCATGGAGACACAGACCATCAACTTCTTCGCCTTGTTTGAGGTCATGGACCACTCGTTCGGTACGAGACGTTTTCCCACGGTGCAAGATCCTCGCCCGTTTGGCCAAATTAATTACGATAACCGGCTGCTTAAAGTGTGAGGAACTTAACAAAACGTCACCGTATAATATAACCAGAATCGGCTGCACACTTGCAGCAGTGTTTAATATTAAGCGTCTTTTGAACAAAAGGATACGTGTGTGTTTTTATTATATTATATGATTTTTATTATCCAGAGAAGCCTCACTTAGTCTCGAGATGCGCTTACGTAGGAGATCGCCCGCCGTGGTGCAGCGTGCGCTGGCGCTGCTGCTGGGTGGCGGCGTGCGGTGGCACACGAGCGACCGTGCTGCTTGCTCATTGGGGTGACTAACGTTCCCCCCCTCCCCCCCCCCCCCCACCGTTAGAGCGCAAGCTGGCGCCCAACGAGTTCCCGCACCACCTGTACGTGCAGAACTACACGTCGGCGGCGTCTGGCACCTGCCTGGCCGTGCGCAAGTGGGTGTTCACTCCCGCTCACGAGGAGCTGCTGCAGAGCAGCCCCACGGCCCTCGACTACCTCTACCACCAGGTGCGCGCCGCCCGCTCACCTCCACCCGCTCACCTCCACCCGCTCACCTCCACCCGCTCACCTCCACCCGCTCACCTCCACCCGCTCACCTCCACCCGCTCACCTCCACCCGCTCACCTATACGCGCTCACCTCCACCCGCTCACCTATACTCGCTCACCTCCACCCGCTCACCTCCACCCGCTCACCTCCACCCGCTCACCTACACTCAATTGCTCACCCACACTCGCTCACATATACTCGCTCTCCTCCACCCTCTCACCTACACTCAATTGCTCACCCACACTCGCTCACCTATACTCGCTCTCCTCCACCCTTTCACCTACACTCAATTGCTCACCCACACTCGCTCACATATACTCGCTCTCCTCCACCCTCTCACCTACACTCAATTGCTCACCCACACTCGCTCACATATACTCACTCTCCTCCACCCTCTCACCTACACTCAATTGCTCACCCACACTCGCTCACCTTTACTCGCTCACCTCCACCCTCTCACCTACACTCAATTGCTCACCCACACTCGCTCACCTTTACTCGCTCACCTCCACCCTCTCACCTACACTCAATTGCTCACCCACACTCGCTCACCTATACTCGCTCTCCTCCACCCTCTCACCTACACTCAATTGCTCACCCACAATCGCTCACATACACTCGTTCTCCTCCACCCTCTCACCTACACTCAATTGCTCACCCATAACTCGCTCACATATACTCACTCTCCTCCACCCTCTCACCTACACTCAATTGCTCACCTACACTCGCTCACCTTTACTCGCTCACCTCCACCCTCTCACCTACACTCAATTGCTCACCCACACTCGCTCACATATACTCACTCTCCTCCACCCTCTCACCTACACTCAATCGCTCACCTCCACCCGCTCACCTATACGCGCTCACCTCCACCCGCTCACCTATACTCGCTCACCTCCACCCGCTCACCTCCACCCGCTCACCTCCACCCGCTCACCTACACTCAATTGCTCACCCACACTCGCTCACATATACTCGCTCTCCTCCACCCTCTCACCTACACTCAATTGCTCACCCACACTCGCTCACCTATACTCGCTCTCCTCCACCCTTTCACCTACACTCAATTGCTCACCCACACTCGCTCACATATACTCGCTCTCCTCCACCCTCTCACCTACACTCAATTGCTCACCCACACTCGCTCACATATACTCACTCTCCTCCACCCTCTCACCTACACTCAATTGCTCACCCACACTCGCTCACCTTTACTCGCTCACCTCCACCCTCTCACCTACACTCAATTGCTCACCCACACTCGCTCACCTTTACTCGCTCACCTCCACCCTCTCACCTACACTCAATTGCTCACCCACACTCGCTCACCTATACTCGCTCTCCTCCACCCTCTCACCTACACTCAATTGCTCACCCACAATCGCTCACATACACTCGTTCTCCTCCACCCTCTCACCTACACTCAATTGCTCACCCATAACTCGCTCACATATACTCACTCTCCTCCACCCTCTCACCTACACTCAATTGCTCACCTACACTCGCTCACCTTTACTCGCTCACCTCCACCCTCTCACCTACACTCAATTGCTCACCCACACTCGCTCACATATACTCACTCTCCTCCACCCTCTCACCTACACTCAATTGCTCACCTACACTCGCTCACCTATACTCGCTTACCTCCACCCTCTCACCTACACTCAATTGCTCACCTACACTCGCTCACCTATACTCTCTCACCTCCACCCTCTCACCTACACTCAATTGCTCACCCACACTCGTTCACCTATACTCGCTCACCTACACTCAATTGCTCACCCACACTTGCTCGCCTATACTCGCTCACCCACACATGCTCACCCACACATGCTCACCTACACTCGCTCACCTCCATTTGCTTACCTACGCTCGCTCACACCCTCACACATCTGCTCTCGCTCCCTCCCATCTACACTCACCTACACACACCTACATTCGCTCGCACCTACACTCACAAAGACAAAGGGGAGCAGTAGTGTCGTGATCAGTGCACTGCAATTCGAACCCGGAAACCCGAGGTCAATTCCCACTCTCACAATTACAGTGGTGAATATTTGAACCGGTCCTGAGCCTCCCTTACATAGACTGAACCTTAAATGAGTTCCTGGTATGGTATGTAAACATCATAACTTGAGAGTCAATGGAGGTCGGGCTTTTCCATTGGCTATCCACTCCCTCGTGTGGCATGCCAGCCTTCATAGGTGCTGTAGCATTTTCCCCAACGGTCTGCTCAAGGCTACCTGGGGGATCTTTGTGTGCATGTGCAGGCGGTGGAGGACGTGCGGAAGGGCCGTGTGCAGCCCGGGGAGAAATCCTACCAGCTGCAGAAGTTCACGGAGCAGCAGAAGAAGCTGCAGGTGACACGCGGAGATGTAAATGATGCCGATGCTATTGCTGATGATGGTGATTATGCTGTCGATGATGATGCTTTCGATGATGTTGATTGACGATGTTGATGATTCAGATGCTATTGATGAAGCTGTTAATGGTGCCAATGCTCTTGGTGATGATGCTGTTGATACCGTTGATGATGCCGTTGATGATGCTGACGGTGATGTTGTTGACGTTGCTGTGCGGTGGCGTGCCCAGTACCTGGCGCTGGTGCGGGGCTGCGAGGGCTACGGGGAGGTGGCCTTCCCGCACTGCCCCTGCGACTCGCGCAGGAAGGGCCATGTGGTGGCCGCCGTGGGCCTGCACCACTTCTCGCTGCACGCCTGCACCCAGGAGGGCCAGCTCGAGGTCAGACGGGGTCACGGCCTCACGGGGTCACGGCCTCACGGGGTCACGGCCTCACGGGGTCACGGCCTCACGGGGTCACGGCCTCACGGGGTCACGGCCTCACGGGGTCTCGGCCTCACGGGGTGTTGGGCGTTGCTGTTAGTGTTCCCTGTGCTGTTGTCGGTGTGTGTGTGTGTTATGGGGAGTGTTGGCGCATTGGTTAATGTGCTGTGAACCTGACGTCCCCTAGGTCGACTCGGTTTTAAATAAGTACCTGGCCGGGTGTGTATAAAACATCGGCACTGGGGAGATGGAGGCGGCCAGGCATGGTGTTGACCACCCACCCCCACGTGTGCCGTGACGGCCTTCATAGGTTTTGATTTAAAGCTTTCGTGACTGCAGGGATTCATCTTCTTGGTTCTTTCGGTAAAGTCGCATAGAAGGGAAATAATAAAATAATGCGATTTCTTTTTTATTTATTTTACTTTATTACCCTTCTACGTGACTTTACCGAAAGAACCAAGAAGGACTTCAAAGGTATTCGCTAACAAAACTTTCCCAAACAGTCCCTTAAGGCTAAGGGGAGGGTCTTGGTGTGCGTGTTCACCTGTTGACATGTACATGTGTGTATGTTCACATGCAGGTGTGTACCCATGCGCATGTTCACCTTTCGGCGAGTACCCGCATACATGTTCACATGTAAGCGTGTACCCGTGTGTGCCTGCAGAACCAGGTGATCTCGTTTGAGTGGGCCGAGATGCGGCAGTGGGACACGGACGAGGAGGGGATGGCGTTCTGTTTCGAGTACGTCCGCGGCGAGAAGAAACCGCGATGGGTGAAGATCTTCACTCCCTACGTGAGCCACACATGCACACATCTGTACAACACACGCGCATACAACACGAGTACACGCTGTGTACTAAGCCGCACACACTCTCGTAGTATACCTGCATCTGCACGGACGCACACATAATAGTCGTGGCAGTATGCCAGTATACAAAGACACACACACACACTTCTAGCAGTATACCAACACGTGCTATAAAGTTTCACGCGTTAGGCCCAAGGGGCCTCTTGTGCTCACTGTGCGTGTACACGTGTGCGTGGGTTCGTGTGTGTGCACGTGCCTCCCCCAGTATAACTACATGCACGAGTGCTTTGAGAGGATCTTCTGCGAGCTGAAATGGAAAAAAGAGGTGATCATCACCAACGCCATCACCAGCATCACCGTCACTACTGCAACCACTGTCACTTCCACCTTCAACACTGCCACCATCCCCACCACCACCGTTGCCACTTCCATCACCACTCCTACCACCACCGCCGCCACTCCTACCACCGTTGCCACCACCACCATCACCACCCAGAACACCGTCATCTGAATCGTCACCATCGCCACCATCACGGCAGTGATGAGCGAGCGCACACGGCGGCCATGACCCCCACGGAGTGAGCCTCATCCCCCCCAAAGCCCCGGGATCATAGGGCTGCTGAGATTGGAAGTACAAACGCGAGTGTGCGAGTCTTCTCGAGTCTGCGTGTGGGAACTTGTTTGCGTGTGGGACCATACCTGAGAGTGAGTTTGTGTGACAGTGTTTGAGAGAGAGTGTGTGTGTGTGCTCACAACAAGCAGAGCACTGGGCGGCTGAAACACAGCAAGGTGGCACAGATGGGAGCAGGTGGTGCGTCAGTGATCTCAAGTCTGTCATAGCACCCAGGCCTGTCCAGTAATCGCCTTTGAGCAAGCCTTTGACACGTCACATGGCCTCAAAGTGCACCTAGCCTGGCACAAGCACCTGGGGTGATGTCACCACCGCACAGTGGTGAATGGTGGCTGTTGCTGTTTTCCAAGCGCGAGTGTGAGCACGAGTTTCGGTATGAGTGCAAGTGTGAGCGCGCAAGTGTGAGCCTGTGTGAAATGGAGTATGGGATTCAGCGTGAGTTGGTGTGTGTGAGCTATGGTGCGAGTTTGTGTGCACATGAGCATGTGAGTTGTGTTTATGTGCAAGTATGTGAGCCTGTGTGAATTGAGCGTGTTGATGTATTTGAGCGAGTGTGTGTGTGTGCTCCTCCCTCTCCCGTCCGCCTCGTTAACATGCCGGCACTGCTGCCCGTTGCCATGACTACATTCCCCAGCTCCTGATAGAGGCAGCAAAATCAGCAGCAAGGGCAGCAGCCGCTTACATGGGGCCACTCCTAGGTCACCTCGGCCTTAAATAATCACCAGTGCAGTGTGGCAACAGCACCGGGAAGAGGGGAGGGCGCATGGCGAGCACTGGACGCTGCCAGCCTTAATAGGCGCTTGCGGACAGCGGGACTGTAACGTGGGGGTGTCTGTGTTGCCGTGTGTGAGGTGGAGGACGAGGGCGACGACAACAGGAACAGCCTGAGACACGGGACGGGGCAGAAGGTACAGGCCCGTGTGGTGACGTGTTCGAGTGTCTGTCAGGCCGTTGAGTAATTATGATGATGCGCTTGTAGGTTGTAGTACTGGTATGGCTGTATATATTTGCATGGGTGTGATTATTTGTGTGTACTTGTCTATGTGTGTGGGGTTTTATACACAAGGGTCTTTTATTTACCCAAGATAACCTCAACGAGTTTCCACACCTGCTCCTAAGGAGGGTCCCTGCGTTGAGATGTTTGAGAAATTCCATGAATGAGAGTTTCGTTTCACGTGGGAGGAAACCAGAGTATCCAGAGACTGCCCATGCAGACCAGGGGTAACGCTCAAAGGTCCGAACTGATCGATTACAACATTCGTAGCTGTACTGCCATCGCCTGGCCACCTAGCAGCCCAAGCCTGCGTGTGTATGTTGAGCTGCTTTTGCACCACACGTAGCCAATCGTGCCAGTCGGTGTTCCCAAGCAGTCTCCAGTTGAGGTACAAACTGTGCTGAGCCCTGTGTAACGACTGGTATTTATGTGTGCATGCATTTGTAAGATTGCATTTACATTGTGTGCTTGTGTAGATGTACGGATTTCTGTTGGGTGGGTGCATGCGTGTAACTGTAGGTATTTCTTTGTGTGTCCCAGTCATCTCAATTGGTTAACCCATACACCCGCACCTCCAATTAGCACGGTTGGCTATGTACGGTGCGAAAGAAGTTCACCATACATACAGCTGGCTCTGTCTCCGTGATCTGCCAGCTGCAGGCGGGCCTCACATACTTCGCTTGATAGCCTTAATGTGCACCTGGCACAAACACTGGTGATGTCACTGCCACCTCATGGTGAATGCCGGTGGCTACTACTGCTGCTGTTGTTGTGCCGCTCTGCACGCGAGTTTGCCTGCTCACGTGTCCCCTCTCTGCCCTCCCACCCTCTCTGCCCTCCCACCCTCTCTGTGCAGACTATCTTCAGGCCGACCAACAACCAGATGACAGACATCCCTTGCTCCTCGTGAACACCGAGCTGCCCCAGCTCGCACACATACATACACTCGCCCGCTTGCACGCACGCGCACACGTAAACGCACGCGTGTGCGGTGCACGCACAGCGGACGCTCCAAACCTCTCGCATCCTTGAGCGAAGGGACCACGAATCCAGGCGACCGATGAAACTCGCACCCACACACGCACAGCGACACGGTGAAGTTAAACATGTAGACAGACACCTGTACACAAATGCACACGTCCTTGCAAATACACATGCACGATACAAATATACATGTACACCCAAACGCATACAAGCACTCCCACGAGAAGGGGCTGGGTGTGGGGGTGCCCTGCCCCCCTCTATAAAGTGGGGCCATGACCCCCCCTCACCCGGCCCTCCCCTTACCCCATGCCCCCAGGTGCTCCGCATGGCTGTGTGCCCAGGGAAGCGGGGTGGGGAATGGTGATTGGGGCGGGGAATATCAGCATTGCTTCCCACGTCGAGGGAGGGTGGGCGTCAGAAGGGGCAGGGCCCCCCGACCTTCCACCCCCCTCCCCAGAAATGGGACCTCCCAGGGGTTCCCTCCACGTTTGAGGGAGGTGGTAACAGTGTCAATGACAAGCAACCACTCTGATTGAACTCACGGTAACGATTCCACGACACCCAGTTCCCAGCGTCGGGATGATCACGACGTCACCTGATTGGGGTGACCGGGTCAAGTGATTAGGGGGTGACTCGCCTGCGCAGCGTGGGTCTACGCAGCCGTGTGGCTGGCGTTGGCGGGGGAAATCGTAGAATGAAAACTCGAATCTGAGCTGTCTAACTGAAGTGCGAGTCGCGTCATTTCAGTTCGTTTTGTAAAAGCCGATCATCACCCACATTGATTGTTGTCGCTATTAACTTAAGTGCTGTAGGTGCACGGAGGCCAAGGGACCGGCTGCCCTGGCATGGGGGTTCCCCTTCAAGGAGTCCCACTCTAACGGGGGGGGTCCCCTTGTATGGGGTCCCTCTTATGGGGTACCTTTATATGGGCCTCACTTCACAGGGTCCCCTTGTACGCGGTCCCTCTTCACGGGGATCCTCTTGGTAGGGCCAACGTCTCTGCCTGATGAATGCACGCAGCTTGTTTTAGTCGCTTGTGAATCTTTAACCAGCGGTCGCCACGCGTCTGTCGTTCCGTTCTCAGATTTGTAAACTCATGCCATGTGCGGGTGCGGCCTGGCGGGGCCCATGCGACCCCGCCGCCGCCGTGTGTACCGCGATGTAAATAGTCCAACGTGAATAGAAACATTAACCTCGGCGTCCCTGTGTCCGCGCCCTGCATCGTGCCGCCCCGCCAGCCGTTCCGTCAATAAAAACCACGCGTAGCCTCAACCACTGCTCTCGCCTCTCAATCCGCTCCGGGACGCGCCCTCCCTGCAGGTGCCAGTGAAACCAGAAGAACCCTCTAACCTCACAGCCACCACCAGTCCTGACTTGGGACTGAGCCCATCCCTGGTTGAGGTGAATTGCAGAGAAACGATGTCACATGCGTTGGGGTCGATCAAACGTCTTTATTTACCCAGTCCAGAGCCACTGATTGCACAATTCCTTAAGCAAAAGACCTGGGACACGAAGCCAAGCAGGCAGCAATATTCTACACTGCCCATGCCCCAATGCACAGATGTGTCGAAGGTGCGTTGGGGTTGCTGAGTGTAATGTCCAATCGTGGAGTCGTGCAATGCCGTTGGTGACTTTTCCGAGCACCACTCGACAATATGGCGGTGAAATCCACATGGGCGTTACTCGCAACCGGCTGATGCCAGTTGACTTGCGTGTGTTCATGTGAAGGTCTGGGTGTGTTTGCGTGTGGACACGCCATGTGAATGTCCGATGAAAGTGCAGAAAAGGACCCCGACCCGCAGATCACGCACCCAGTGGAAAAAAAAACCCCACAGTGAACGGTCAAGCTCCACGGTCGTCACCACTGCAGCCAGGGCTCCTGGATCCCCACTCCCCTCGCTGCTCACGGGGGTCCGGGAGGAGGGGGACGCGCGCCCTCTGCTGACGGCGCCGCGCCCCGCGCTGCCTCACGGCGACCCTCCCGCTCCTCCTCGGCCCCCGCCTCATGGCAGCCTGCGGTGAACACACGGTGGCACCAGAAGAGCACGTGTGTGTGTGAGAGAGAACACGCGTGTGCTTGTCTAAATGTACGAACTTGTGTGTGTGTGAACAAGTGCATGTAAACAAGTGAGAGTATCAACATGCATGTGCATTAATGTACAAAACTAAAGTCTGCATGCCCTACAAACGGCCATATGAACATGAACTCCAGCAAAGGGCATTATACACCACAGCAGTGAACACACGTGTGGGAGCAATGTTCGGTCTTCTTTCGTATTGCTGATCGATGCTGAGCAACAACTAGAATTTCGCTCGTGTTGTTGCTCTAGAGACGGGGAGATCGATGTTCGGTCGCCGCGTCGATGGCATGCGTCGTGATTTATCACTAAACAGTGGGCCACGTGAAGGCTGCCATCTTCCACAGGAAGGTTTTTTTTTTATTCTCTGGGACGTGGGCATCGCTGCTATCCCAGCATTTACCGTACTGCCATCCGTAAACGTGACGGGGCACAGGGGTGGGCGACACTCACGGCTGAACGACTCGGGGTACTGCTTCTCCAGCTTGCGCCGCAGGGTTCTGTGGGGACACCGACCGCGTCACGGGGTCCACAAGGGCAGTGCAGACCGCTCCTCCAAAGACAACGCGCACGCGAGAAGCGCACATGCTCCAATGCGTTCACGTGTCTGCGTGCGCGTACTCATTTGCATTTGTACCTGTGGTCGCGGTCGCGTACGTGTACGAGCGAGAGGTCTTTAGAGCTCGTGTGCTTGTATGTATGCATGCGCTTACGTATGCACGCAAGATCGCGTCTCACAATTGCTGAGGCACCAGAGACAAGAGGGAAGGCAGCCAGACGGCGGGGAGCCGGTGTTACCAACAATTGTCCAAGCTCTGTGGTCCTCTATAAAGATATTTTCGTCACGTGGGAGGAAACCGGACCCAGGCAAGAACAACACGTGTGAGGGGGCCAAAACTGTATCCCATAAAGAAAAGAAAGATATTAGTTCACACTATGCGAAACCACCTCTGTGAGCATGCGTACTCGTTTGTGTGTACTCTATGCCTGCGTGTGTGTGCGTGCCCGTGTGTGCGTGCCCGTGTGTGGGTGCCCGTGTGCGCCGGGTACTTGCCGGATGCGACGGAAGACGGTGTCGAGGTCGCGGCGCATGTCGGCGAGCGTGCGCGTGTGCTGGGTGAAGCGTTCTGTCATGGAGGCGAGGCGCGACGATGACAGCTCGTTAAAGTTTAGCAGCATCTCGTTCGTTTTCTCAAACCGGTCCAACCTGGGGGGAGGGGGCAGAGGAGACGAGGGGAGAAGCGGCAGAAGGCAGAGTGGTGCGGGGTTCATTGACAGAGCAACTGGGATGAGATGGGTGGGACTGCCAGGGCAGCCGGTCCAATGGCCATCGTCAGTGGGTGGTCAATTGGTTATTGCATGGATTTAAAGGTTGTGGCAGTGGTGGTAAGTGGAGGTTGCCATCGTGAGTACTGGTTGTGATTGCGTTGGTGAGTGACGGTGTCTGTTTGGAGTTAGGAGTTGGTAACGCCACGAGTGTGCGGAGCAGCCTCACATGTGGCGCTGTGCTTGCACCACAGCGCTGATGTCGTCCTGGTTGACCATGCCCAGCAGCTGCGCCGTCACGTAGTCTGGGGCGCTCGCCTCCATGACCCCCACTGCCCTGGCCCCCCACCCTGACCCCTCTGCTCCGTCCCCAGACTCCAGGGGTCCCGTAGACACAAGTTCCAATGCGAGATGGCGGTCACTGTGAGATTTTAAGGGGTTGGGGTACACACCATTATATATTTACGCACTCGCATACATTCCGTATAAACAACTACCACAGCCGCCGTTTACCACTGTGGGGTCTCCACAGCGATCGTGCCAGGCTTGTTGCACTTTAAAGCCATGTGCAGTGTCAAGTCCTTGATGGCTGGAAGTCACGAGATGGTGGGGCTGGCCTTGACGGACAACTCTTAGCGGCAAGCCCCAGGTTCAGCAGCTGATCAACTCCTTGTCAGTGAACAGCAATTACCAAATTATCAGAATACATAACGTGGTTAATCAGAAGGCAGCCGTCCCTTGACCGCAACCATGGAATCTACCAGCCTCTCATTTTAACTGTACCAGATGGAAATTTAAACGGTACAACCATGGGAAGCGTCTCCGAGCTTTGTGGTTCAAAGATATGTAATAATTCCTGTCGCACAAGCACGTCCACCAAGAACATGAAATGCAATTCAAGGTGAGTAGCTTATAACCACAATGTGCTGTAAACGGACGTTGCTGTGTGATTGCACGCATGCTTAACGCGTGCACTCCCATTGCTACCGAGATGTCACTGTCGTCACTGCGACTTGAGTTTTAAGTTGCTCTGCTTTGGTATTGCTGTTTGTTACAATGTAAGCACGTTATTATTGGTGTGCTACTGTATGTTACTGTCATCATTTGTTTCATACTCTTCATATAACATAGGTTGGTACTTCTTAGTACGTTCTGTGTTGGGGTGGAGCGGTGGCGCACCAGTTAGCTCACTGGCTCAGGCCAGCGAAGAGCGACTCCGGCCCCAGGCCCTTCAGCAGGCCTTCATCCAGCGGTAGATTGCCACGAGGCTGCGTCCATTACTGTGCGTATGCTGTTATTAGCACATTTATAAACGACGTGCTGTTGTTTAACCTTTCATGTATAGTGTCTTGTATTGCTACATATTTTTAATCGTATATATTTATGATTCCCTCTGCAAAGCCATCTGTCTGGTCAGAGTGGAAGAGTAGGCCAAAACTTCCCTCTTCACGCCAGGGGCTCTCTGTGGCTGTCACCCACGGTGTCACCCACGGTGGCGGAGCGCCCCACAAACATCACGGAGGCCGCTTCCGCCGCCTGTGGCGTGAGCCGCGAGCACTTGCAGGGCTGCGCCGCGAGCACTTGCAGGGCTGCGCCTCGTGCACTTGCAGGGCTGCGCCTCGTGCACTTGCAGGGCTGCGCCTCGTGCACTTGCAGGGCTGCGCCTCCACTTACTTACATGGGCACGCGGTTACACCGCCCTGTTCTCGCCGTGCTCGTACGCCGGGATGTCCGTGTGGTGTTGCACCGCGCTGCTGTGAACGTGTTGTTACACTGCTGTGTTGCCTGTTCAATGTTTGTTGTGTTGCGTGTTCAATGTTTGCTGTGTTGCCTGTTCAATGTTTGTTGTGTTGCGTGTTCAATGTTTGCTGTGTTGCCTGTTCAATGTTTGTTGTGTTGCGTGTTCAATGTTTGCTGTGTTGCCTGTTCAATGTTTGCTGTGTTGCCTGTTCAATGTTTGTTGTGTTGCCTGTTCAATGTTTGTTGTGTTGCGTGTTCAATGTTTGCTGTGTTGCCTGTTCAATGTTTGTTGTGTTGCCTGTTCAATGTTTGCTGTGTTGCCTGTTCAATGTTTGTTGTGTTGCCTGTTCAATGTTTGTTGTGTTGCCTGTTCAATGTTTGCTGTGTTGCTGTTCAATGTTTGTTGTGTTGCCTGTTCAATGTTTGTTGTGTTGCTGTTCAATGTTTGTTGTGTTGCCTGTTCAATGTTTGTTGTGTTGCGTGTTCAATGTTTGTTGTGTTGCCTGTTCAATGTTTGTTGTGTTGCTGTTCAATGTTTGCTGTGTTGCCTGTTCAATGTTTGTTGTGTTGCGTGTTCAATGTTTGCTGTGTTGCCTGTTCAATGTTTGTTGTGTTGCGTGTTCAATGTTTGCTGTGTTGCCTGTTCAATGTTTGTTGTGTTGCCTGTTCAATGTTTGTTGTGTTGCGTGTTCAATGTTTGCTGTGTTGCCTGTTCAATGTTTGTTGTGTTGCCTGTTCAATGTTTGCTGTGTTGCCTGTTCAATGTTTGTTGTGTTGCCTGTTCAATGTTTGTTGTGTTGCCTGTTCAATGTTTGCTGTGTTGCTGTTCAATGTTTGTTGTGTTGCCTGTTCAATGTGTGTTGTGTTGCCTGTTCAATGTTTGTTGTGTTGCTGTTCAATGTTTGTTGTGTTGCCTGTTCAATGTTTGTTGTGTTGCTGTTCAATGTTTGCTGTGTTGCTGTTCAATGTTTGTTGTGTTGCCTGTTCAATGTTTGTTGTGTTGCTGTTCAATGTTTGTTGTGTTGCCTGTTCAATGTTTGTTGTGTTGCTGTTCAATGTTTGTTGTGTTGCTGTTCAATGTTTGTTGTGTTGCCTGTTCAATGTTTGTTGTGTTGCTGTTCAATGTTTGTTGTGTTGCCTGTTCAATGTTTGTTGTGTTGCTGTTCAATGTTTGTTGTGTTGCTGTTCAATGTTTGCTGTGTTATGATCCGCACTGTACTCACCGCCAGCTGCACAGGAAGTCGTACAGTGCGCGGACTCCGGGGTCCTGTTTGGGTGTCCTCGCCGCCGCCTGTTCGGCCGTCACCGTGCGGCTACAAAAACAATAGAATAGACAAAAGCTTTGTCTAACTTGCGCGTGCTAAATAATCAAGTCCACAATAAGCATGTGTAGTGGCCCAGCCAGGCGACAGGCTCCTGGGTGACCACAGACTTCGCGGGGACCGCCACGGGACCTGTCACCGGCGCGCGTGGACAGCCTCGTCAAGGGCCGCGCGTGACGTCACCAGGTGGAGGATGGGGGGCGCCATCTTGGGTGAGGAGCTCGCCGTCAGCCTCCCGCGAGTCACGTGGCAACAGCGGCTCGGGGAGGTGACGTCACAGCGTAAACAATAGGCGGAGTCGGGGACAATGACGCACGTGGGTGGATTCCGACCATTCGCGAGGAGCTCGACATCAACACTCGCGCGCTCTCCAGCCAATGGCACAGAGGGGGGCGGGGCACGTGCCGGGGCTTCGTCGTCAGTTGGGCGGGGTCTACAAACGAAGGCGGGGCTATTGGTGAAGAGGCTGGGTCACGGCTGTAAATGGGCGGGGCTATGTTAGAGAGGCGGGGCTATGGGGAGTGAGGGGCGGGGCTATGGGGAGTGAGGGGCGGGGCTATGGGGAGTGAGGGGTGGGGCTAGGGGGAGTGAGGGGCGGGACTATGGGGTGAGGGGGCGGAGCTATGGGGTGAGGGGGGCGGGGCTATGGGGAGTGAGGGGCGGGGCTATGGGGAGTGAGGGGCGGGGCTATGTTAGAGAGGCGGGGCTATGGAGAGTGAGGGGTGGGGCTAGGGAGTGAGGGGCGGGGCTATGGGGAATGAGGGGGCGGGGCTATGGGGAGTGAGGGGCGGGGCTATGGGGAGTGAGGGGCGGGGCTATGGGGAGTGAGGGGCGGGGCTAGGGAGTAAGGGGCGGGGCTAGGGAGTGAGGGGCGGGGCTTGAGACGTCAGGAGGAAATGGCAGCGGCGCCCGCGGCTTTGGGCCGCACGCTCCGATAGCGACAACAACAGCGAGAACAACAACAACAACAACAGTAACTACAACAGCATAAACGACAACAACTGCGTGGTCAACAAGGCGAACATCCACGACAACAAAGACAACAACTCCGTGAGCGACGGCAGCGGCGGCAAGAGCGACTGCACGACTTGACAAACGACATCAACAACAAAAACATCAACATCGCCACACCACCAGCGACTAGAGCGACTAGAGCGACAACAGAGCCAGGCACCACGTCGACAGCGAAGGCACCAACCACCACCACCGCATCATCATCAACAACAACAACAACAAAGAAGAGTGGTCACGCACCGGCCCGACGGGGCTGCCGCCGTGGTGGTGGTGGTGGTGGTCACCGCGGTCGTGGTTGTGCTCGAGGGGGAGGAGGTTGCGGCAGCCGTGGCGACCGCCATGTGCGAGGCGGAGGAGCGCGCGGACAGCCTGGAGGGGTGGGTGGCCATCCGCGCCGACGCCTTCAAGGAGGAGGCGCGGCGCCGCGTGGCCTTCATGGTGGCGTGGAACGACGTGGAGCAGAAGGCGGCCATCAGCTGCCACGACCGCACGGCCCAGCGGGAGCGGGCCCTGAGGGCGGCGCGGGGTGGCCCTGGGCAGCAGCAGCAGGTGGAGGTGGTGGTGGAGGTGGTGGAGGAGGTGGGAGACACGAGCTGGGCCGGCCTCTTCTCGTGCGAGGAGCTGCGCGGCCTCCACGTGCAGCTGAGCGCGCTGAGTCCCGCGCTCGAGGCCTGGGTCCCGGCCTTCCCCGAGTCGCCCTCGGGGGTGTGGGCGCTGCTGTTCCCGGCCCACGCCGGGCGGCTGCGCGACCCCGAGCGGGAGGCGCTCTGCTCGGCGCTGCAGCTCTACCTGGCGGCGGCTCTGGACGCGTGCGGCTGGACCGTGCTGCGGGAGCTCATGTTCGGGCAGGACGACGAGCTGGAGCGATACTACGAGAGCCTCAGCGACCTGCGGCGCGCGGGCCACGAGGCGGCCCTCACGCGGGCCAAGGCCGCGCTCAGGGCGGTAAGAGAGACGGGGGGTTGCGGGGGTCCCGTGGGGTCCCGTGGGGTCGTGGTCTTGTGGTCTTGCCTCGTGTCAAGTGTCGTGAAGTCACGCGGTCTCGGGCTGCTGGCGTCTCGAGATCAGGGTTTCGGGGTATTCGGACTTCAAGAACTAGGGTCACGAGGTCAAGGTCACAGGATATTCGGATCTCAAGATCGGGGTCACGGGTTCAGGGTTTGGTGGTTTGTGAGGCCATCAAGAGGGGGGCCATGGGCTCAGTGTTTGCCCCCTTATTGACAGTGGTCCCGAGCCACGTGGTATTCCTAGTCGGGTCTCGTGGTCTGCTGAACTGTTGCCATGGTTTGGATGAGGGTCGTGACCTCTTGGCGTGAGGGTCAGAGGGGATTTATGTTCACGGGGACAGCGTCTGTTGTCAGCGCCCCTGGCAGCTGGCCGAGGGGGTCAGTGGCGCGCTCTAAGGTGGGCCCCTTCACGGCCACTCGCCCCCGCCGAGACCTGGTTCCCTTTGTCACCGGCAAGGCCTTTTGTGATTAGAACAACAGGGGGACACAGTGAGAGAGACGGGGTCCCGGGACGGGTACAGGGGGGTACAGTGAGAGAGACGGGGGTCCCGGGACGGGTACAGGGGGACACAGTGAGAGAGACGGGGGTCCCGGGACGGGTACAGGGGTTGGCGTCCCGGGACGGGTATATGGATCCCGTGAGGGAGACGGCGAGGGGGGTCTTCTTCTCCTCCCGCCAGGCAGGGAGCCCCCCGCCTCCCACCTGGCAGCAGGAGGAGGAGAAGAAGAAGACCCCGTGGCAGATGGTCGCGCACAAAGCTCTCGTCTCATGCCACACTGGGCCCATTGTCCCGCCGCCGCGTCCCGCGTGGAGTGACGCGGGCTGGGGAGGGGGGCTGGGGAGGGGAGGGGGGCTGCCCCCCCCACTTCCCACAGCTGGGTCCCACCTGGACTCTCGTCCACCGTTGGGTGGCAGGTGCGAGCCGGGCCAAGCCCCCCCACCACCACCACCACCCTCTCCTAGCCCCCAGGGCAGGTAGACGGTGAATGAATAATTAAAGCCTCGACACGGGAGGAGGGTGAGGAGGAGGGTGAGGAGGAGGGAGAGTGGGTGCCGGACCCAAGCGTGGTGGCACTTCAAGGTGGACGAGGGTCCCTCTCTGTCTGGGCAGTGGATCTGTGAGGTCGTCCACTTGCTAATGAGCTTCTTGGGAGGCGAAATTGTGCCTGCGATGCGTCTACCCTGTGACCCGGATAATGGGGGTGCAGGGCCACATGGGGCAAGCCCAGACCAACACCAGACTTCCCCAGGTCACAAGCTTGATTCATCCAGCAGTGGATGGAGGATTGTTGATGGTATAACAAAAATGTATACTCGGAATTTTGGATGATCTCAATGGAGAGTGTGCTAGTGTTGATGGTGGCCGTGATGATGGTCGTATTGAGTGGGAGTGGCAGGTATGATAGTGATCGGTGAGAGTATGCAGTGCCAACGGTGGCAGCGAAAAAACCTAAGAATATGAATCCTTGCAGTCACGAAAGCTTCAAATCTAGAAGATAATGATGGTGTTGATGAAATCCGTGAGAGGCGGTGATGGCACAGGTCTATCTGGTGTCGCACTGCGTCTCGGGAGAACTAAAACTTCTGGTTTTTCACCCTTTTAAGTTTCGTTTTGAATTCTCCAGTGTTCAAATGGTCTCCAATCCTGACAGCGATTCCTCTGCCGCCGCCGTGGCGAGCGTGGAGCGTTCCCGCGTGTGGAGTTGGGCCAAGCGGAGCTCGGCGCGACCCGCCGCGTGTTTCCGATTATTTGCAGTTATCTATTTAGCTTTAGTTGTGGAAAGTGGCGGTGGGCGGCTCGTTGGGTTGCTGCTGCTGCCGCTGACTTGCCATCGACAGTGGCGCAGAGGCGGCCGCCTGGCTCAAAGGTCGGAGCGCCGAACCCACACCGCCGAGAGCCTGAGTTCACACCCCCCGGCTTGCAGGGGGCCGGTCTCGGCTAGGTCACAAAACACCATCAAATACAATTTTATTCTGCGCTAAATTTGGCTAAATTCCAGTCCCCAGAATATAAACGATTGGCGAGAGTGTGATGCGGTAACATCCGTCTATGCGGCAGTACAGGGGTTAAAGCAGTGCCCTCAACTATGAGGACAAGAGTTCACGTGAAGGGATTTCAGAAGCAGCTCTGTAGTAGCTGCTTCTGCAGGCCATTCTCTCATAGTCTAGTCGCCCTGCCTTGCGAGAGATCCGAAGTTATTGTTTGTTTTGTGACCCTGATAGCGCGATTGGGATAAAGTTGGGGAAGCACATAAAGGCATTTGTCTGGCACGGTGGCCTCTGTGGTCCCTGTGTCATGGTGAGTGTGTGTAGTTGGGGGTGGTGAGTGTGTGTCGTGGGGGGTGGTGAGTGTGTGTAGTGGGGGGTGGTGAGTGTGTGTAGTGGGGGGTGGTGAGTGTGTGTAGTGTGGGTGGTGAGTGTGTGTAGTTGGGGGTGGTGAGTGTGTGTCGTGGGGGGTGGTGAGTGTGTGTAGTGTGGGTGGTGAGTGTGTGTAGTGGGTGGTGGTGAGTGTGTGTAGTGGTGAGCAGTCCGCTGTAATTATTCATGTGTTCGTCACCTGCACTCATTGTTCTGGTTTCCTGGATGAAGCTGCATGACCCCCCACCCCCACCGGGCTCCTCACCCCCCTAATCTGGCTCGCCTGTCGCCCCCACCTGGCTAACCAGCCCCCTCCCCCCTCCCCTAATCTGGCTCACCTGTCGCCTGAGCACGTGACGTCGTCGGCAGCATAGTCACGCGGAAGCTGTGTCGCTGTGTCGCTGTGTCACGCACAAAGACAACGACCCCCGTATAGCCTCAACAGACTGTTGGAGCAAGTGCTGTTAGCGAGTAGCACTTATGAAGGTCGGCACGGTACACGAGGGGGTGGTGTGGCCAGACCCACGCCCGTGGGTCTGTACCAGGTACTCATTTGAGGCTAAGTCTACCGAGGGGAGGCCCATGACCCGTTTAGATAAAACTGGTGTTGGCTTTGGGTAGAAATTGTTTTCCTAACGCAGCGCACAAACAACTGCGCCACCTTTTCCCATCCACATGCACGTGTACACAGCCGCCCTACACGCGTGTACTGACCATACATGCACGGACACAACAAATTAACCTGTCGTGTTACTGCAGCTTTATCGCACTGAACCCGTAATTTCGGCTGCTGGAGTCACGTGCTGTAGCGCCGGCAGTAATGATGTTGTTTTGCTGCCCTGCGTAAGCGTGGGGCGTTTAAATAACCACACTTATGACATCACAGCAGCGCTATTGAGTGGGTGTGCAGTTGGTGGGTGTGTGTTTAACGTGCACATAGCCTGGCACAAGCGCATTGGTGACGTCACCGCCACTTAGTTGCGAATGGCGGTTGTTGTTATTTGGCTGTTGACGGCTGTCCCGGGGCATCTTGTTCGACTCACTGCTGGCGTGTGTGTTCCGGTGGAGTGGGGAGTGGTCGTGTAGTGGTTAGCGACAAACTATAACAGCGATACACATCCACCATGCTACACTGAGACACACAATGACAGCGACACACACATTGATGCACTGAGTCCAGAGTTCACAGTGGTAACCCAGCTTCACATGCGGGCGGTGGTGGCTCACGGGGACGTGATCTCCACCCCCCAGGGCCCCTGTGGCACGTGAGCGATTCTGTGACGCCGCTCACAGGAGGATGTCGTCGTGAGCTCACGTGCACGATTGCCACGGACTCTGCCCAATACCCCTTCGCAAAATGCACCGAGTGCAAGTGTTTTTGTTGTCTCTGTACTGGCAGCCACATTCACGATCCCCCGGGTGGTGGGCGAGCACCTGCGAAGGCTGGCACCTCTCACGAGGGGCTGGTGTGACCAGCGTCATGCCGATCCTCCATTGCCTCTCCATTGCTGGTGTGTAGACACTTGACCGGGTGCGCAATTACTTTAGGACTGAGTCAACGTAGGGAAGGCCCGTGGCTGATTCAAATACCACTTGCCACTGAACTTCGCTCGAGCCAGGGATCGAACTCGGATCACCAGATTTGAAACAGTGCAGAAGCCACTGTACCATGCTCATGTTTGTGTACACGCATACGTGTACACGTGTGCACACGCGTGCATGCACACACACACAAGCTGCCTTAACGTGTCTTGGGTTCGTATGTCAGTGTGACGTGGTGGTGGGTCGGTTTGTGTCTTTCTCCACCACTGTTTATGCCCGTATCCTGTGTGTAGTGTGCGTGTGTTTACACTGTAACCTATACATGGTAAGCACACTGCCCACGGTGCGCTCTGGATACCGTCACTGCACACCTGCCAAACGCCAACGCTGAGGATGGTCGCGCTGGGATCTGGGATCATGTTAGGGTTGTGGCCTGACCTGCAACCCCTAATCCGCTGAGATGGGGAGAGATGTTGCTTGGTTAGGGCTCGTGATGTGGTTGGTGTCAGGGTCGGGGCTAAAGTGAGGGCAGGATGGGTGACAGTGTTATCGTCAGGGTTATTGTTCGGACTCGTGTCACGGGTAGTGTGAGGGCTAGTGTCAGTATTAAGGTTGGGGTTACGATGAATGTCAGCGGTAAGGTTAGTGACAGGGATAGTGTTAGTGTCTGAACTTCTTTCGCACCGTACGTAGCCAACCGTGCCACGGTATTTGGATCAGCAGTAAGGTTAGGGTCAGTGTGAATGGTTACAGTTGTTGTTAAGGTCAGGGCTAGTGCTGGGTTTACAGGCTCGTGTTGGGGTGAGAGCTGGTAATGTTGAGGGTAGAGTCAGTGGTGGAGTTGTGATGTGGGAGCGTGGGGCGGCGAGTGTTATTGTCGGTGCTAGGGCTGGTGTTATGATTAGGGAGGTGGCTGTTTCTCTCCTGCTGCTGCTGCTCCCTCCGTTTGGAATTCCTTCCTCTGGCCGCCTGCAAGGCTGAGCCCTCTCCCTGCCCCCCTCCCCCAGCCCCCTTCCTGCCCCCCTCCCCCAGCTCAAGTCCAGGCTCGAGACTTCTTGCCTCTGCCTACAGTGCCTGCCGCTCTCGATGAATTGTCTTCTAAGAATTCCTACCCACGGTGATATAAATAGTAATGTAAAAAATACAACTCTCTGTCAATCCATTGTTGGATGGAGGCTTCCCCCCTCCCATGTCTTTTCAGTCATGGGGGTTGTTTTACCATACTTCACCACGTTGGTCATTGCAAGTTGGTGAAGTGGGACGTTCCTCCTCCCGTAAAGTCGTCTCGCTGACTGTGGCGTTCTTCCCGTCGCTCTAGAAAAATACTCCGCCCCTCTCGCTCGGGGAGCCAGACCGACCCCAGCTCGCTCCTTGCCGTGTTGCGACGTTAAGGATCTTCTTGCGTACGGCCATGCAAAAGGTCCACAAGGCGGTCTCGATATCCAGGTCCAGGTTATTTAGCTGATTGCCAGTATTTGTGGAGGCCGTGATGAGCGACTCCTCCATTCCTCTGCCAAGCGACGGCACGGGGCGGTGGTTGAGGGCAAGGTCCACGGCCTGCGTCGTTCTCTTTCGTTTGCGCGGTGCTCGCGTGAGGTCTTCGTGCGGTGAATGAGCATGGTTCTGTGTCTTCTGGTCGGATCGAAACCGCCGGGGGGGTCCTGTGTGGGGTCGGACGAGAGGTTGGGCGCAAGGCTTCTGGTCGGTGTCACGGGCCGCCCTGCCACCCGTGCCCACGCGGCGTTGGCGTGGACTTGTCGGGGTCACACGTTGGCTCCGCCAGCACCATTGCGTCATTGATTGCGTAAGCGATGGGAGACACGAGGCGCAATCGTGTCACCCGCCGATGACACGAGGTGTGATCGTGTCCAGCCCCGCAGCGTTGGAGGGGGCTGGAAAGGGCGGAGCGCCCCCCACCCACCCTCTGCGGAAGGCTGAGTGCCATCTCCTTCCGAACTTTCAGGTTAAGTCACAAAGGGTTGGCACGATGTTTACCCACCAGCGGCGATTCCCCCAGAGAAAACCCACAGCCTATTTCATGAAGGTGCTGCTGTGTGCAGAGGCACGGCAGGCCAAAACAGATCGCCGCTGAGCATTTCACACTCATTGGCTATGTCGTGCCCCTTCCCCCGCCCCCCCGCCGAGTGTTTGTATGCCGACCTTTTAGAGAGGTCAGGCCAAAGGGTTGGTTCTGTTACCGATAACGTGAGGTGTGATTGGGTTACTGAACAACAAGATGCCTGATTGTACAGGTGTTTGAGGAGCGGTCTTGAGTTCGATTCCCACTCCTGACCAACATCAGTGTCGAATATCTGAACTGATCCTGGTCGACACAGCCTTAAGTGAGTATCTAGTGCCATGTGTAAAACATCGACAGAGGTGGCTGAACGTGGTGTTGGCCGCAGCACTCAGTCATGTGCCCTGCTGGCCTTCATAGGTGCTTGCCTAACAGCACTTTCCCCAACATTCTGTTCAGGCTATATGGGAAATCTTTCATAATATATGTGTGTGTGCGTGTGTGCACAGACGTTTGAGCAGCACAAGCGCACGGAGCGCCTGGTGGACATGCTGTGCGTGTACGCGGCGGAGGACGACGCGTACGAGCAGCTGGTCACCGCCGCCGCCGAGCTGCACCAGTACCTGCTGCAGCCCTTCCGCGACATGCGCGAGCTCGCCATGCTGCAGCGCCAGCTCATCCGGGTCAGGAGGCGGGGGCCACGCGGGCTCGGGGCTGGGGCCACGCGGGTCACGGGGTCACGGGGGTAGTTTGGGGTGAGGGAGCGTTTAGGGGTCAGGCGGCAAGGGGTCGGGAGGTGGCGTGTAGTTAGAGGGTGGCGTGGGGTCGGGGTGGTGCCGGGTCAGGGGTCGGCGTGGGTTTGGAGGGTGGTTCTGGCCGAGCGGGTAACAGTTTGGGGCAAGAGGGAGGCTCGCGGTCAGAGTGCAGAACGACGCGGTGCAGGGTTCACTCGGGATGAGCGGCAGTTCAACAAATGGTGAGGTTAGTGGGGAGCATGGGGTGACGAGTCAGAAGGGGGTCACGGGGCAGCACTGGCGATCTGCTCCTGTGGAATCCTGACCTCCCGTCTCACTCCCTGTGTCCCCCCCCGCCCGCCCTGCAGAAGACGCTGGATTCGGAGGAGCTGGGCCCCCGGCGTGTGCAGGAGCTGCAGCGCGAGGAGCAGGACTGGGCGCAGAAGGCGGAGCACGCGGTGCACGCTATCCAGGACATCACCGTGCAGTACTTCCACACCACCGTCAAGGCCCTCAAGGGTGCGCAGCCACCGTGGGCGTGAGGGGGGAGTTGACACGATTATTGCTGCGGTGCGCAAGCGTGGGTGCCGTGGGTGTATGGCGATCGATCCTGGCGGTGATCCATGAAGTTGGGGGTCACGGAGATTGGGGTGAGCTTCATCTCCGGGAGTGGTGGCGCAGCGGTAAGCGCGCTGTGCTATGAACCCAGCGATCCGAGTTCAGCTCCCACTCGTGGTCAATACAAATGTCTAAACGGGTCCTGGGCCTCTCCTAGATTGACTTGGCCTCAAATTAATACCGAGTATGGTGTATAAAGATCAGCACTGGGGAGACAAAGGCGGCCAGGCAAGGTGCTGGCCACTCACCCCCTCGTGTGCTTTGCCGGCTTTCATAAGTGCTGCTCTCTAGCAGTCTGTGGAGTCTATAGGGGGTCTCTTTGTCTTTGTCAGCCCTGCTGAGTCAGATGGAGGCCGACGAGCGGCAGTTTGGGCAGGCGGCGTGGGGCACGGTGCAGCAGCGCCTCGAGCGCCTGCGCTTCCTCGTCGCCAAGGAGACGCTGCAGCTGATGCGGGGACGCGAGATGTGTCTCACACGCAAGCGGCAAGACATCAAGCGTGAGGTGCGCGGCCGCTCGCCACCCTGCCCTCGCCCTCGCCCCTCGCCTTGCCTCAGGCACTGCCATAGTTAGTGCCGTATGTAAGGGTGTGTGCGTGTTTGTAGTGGCTGTGTCTCTGTATGTACGTGTTACGTTTGTCCGTGCTTGCATGCGTGTTTATATCTGTGTTTGTGAAAGCTCTGAACGCAATCGTCATCATCGGTGAGTTCCGGCAGGCGAGGCTGCGTTGGGTGGGTCATGTAGCCCGCATGCCCAGCCACCGTATGCCCAAGCAGCTTTTGTTTGGCTGGATGGAGGGGGCTAAATGGGTGTGGCACAGGCTAGAGAGATGGACTGATGTGGTCCAGAATGCTGTGTAGCTGAGTGGACTTTCCGATAAGGCCCGTGAAGGACGCGATTGGACAGTTGGAGGCAGTCGCCCTCCAACAACAACAGAGGGCGGCGGAGATCATGGCACCTGGGTCTGTCCCATGACCTTATGCCAGCATCGAGCCTTCCACACTTCATTTGGCCTCAAAGTTCGCCTAGCCTGGGGCAAGCGCCACGGTGACATCACCACCACGTAGAGGCGAACGGTGGCTGTTGTCGCGTGCGCGGATGACGCTCGCGTGCGCGCGTAGATGTCGGAGATGACGGCGGGCGAGGACGCGCAGGAGCAGCTCGACGCGCTGGAGCGCAACTTCTACGGCGTGCAGCTGGAGCTGTACGCGGCGCAGCTGGAGAGCCTGCGCTGCGAGGAGCAGCTGCTCACCACCTCGCTCGACTCGCTCAAGCGGCAGATCCGCGGTGAGGAGCGCGCGCGCCACCGCCTCTCGACACGCGCTCTCACGATCGCGTTGGCACGCGCGCGCAGCGCGCGCTCTGGCGCCCGCGGTAATGACGCGCGTGTCCGTGCGGCGCAGAGCGCGAGGACGAGGTGACGTACTTCGACGCGTACGAGAGCCTGGAGGACCTGGAGGCCTCCGTGCACTTCCGTGCCCAGCAGGCGGCGGGGGCGGCGGAGACGGCGCGGCTCCGCCAACAGGCGCTGCGGCTGCAGAGCAAGCGGGCGCGCATATCCTCTAAGCGCGCGTACCTGCGCAGCAAGCGGGTAAGCAACCCCCCACCCCCTGCCCCCTCCCTCCCTGTAGTCTCCTCCCATAAAGCCATAGGTGGTCCTCGACGTCATCAGCCATGGTCAATCCACTGCTGGATGAAGGCCTCCTGCCCCAACTCGCCGCCACCTCTCAAGATCCCCCGCGGTGCAACGATCCATCCGGCAGCCCCTCGCGAACCGATCTCGTCGCTGCATCTCCAGGGTGGACGTGGTCTGGGACGCGCTCCGTTCCGTGGCGGCCGCTCCGTTACTCTTCTAGAGCGTCGTCCATGGTCCCTTGTTAGCTTTGATGCCTCCTGCCTAAGCCTCGCTGACTTCTTTTGTGGTCCCATATTGGGATGTTTCTTTAAATCCTCTTGCAATAATCACCCTAAATTATTGTAGTTGTTTCTCAAGCTTAATTTTTCTGTGAACGGATTAAAAAGTAATTTGTCTTCAGTGTTGTGCCAAGTTTTGACGTTGGTCACTGCGGTCACCGAGACCACTCTTGCCTGGCTAAACAAACCAAATAAAACTAAAGCCTCTGACCGCCCCCCCCCTCCCCCCGCAGGAGACGTGCATCGCTCGGCAAAGGCAGAAGGAGCAGGAGCAGGAGCAGCGCGACGAGCGCTACCGGCAGCACCACGCCGTGCACCTGGTGAGTGTCGCCGTGCACCCGCCGATGAGCGGTGCCGTCGCCGCGGCGAGGCCCGATCCTCCTGCGGTCGTCTCCCCGAGTGATGCCCACCCACGTTTCTAATATGGAGAACGATGCACCGGCACGCTCGCCCCAGCGCCACGCTCGCTGCCAAGGTGACGGCGGCGAGCGTGGAAATGGCGGCGAGCGTGGGGACGGCGGTGAGCGTCGTGCGTCTCCACGCCACGGCTGCTCCCCTGTGCTGCCACCGCCGTGTGTGCTTGACCCTGAGCCTCTGCCCCCCACCGCCCCCCCCCCCCCCGTGTTTGCGCCGAACAGAAGCGGGAGCAGCATCGGGAGGGGAGGAGGAGGGAGAGCGAGCGAGTGCAGAGCGAGCGGCAGAAGACGCTGGAGCGGCTGCAGGCGTACCGCCAGGTACGGGCGCGCACGGGCGCCATGCGGCTCCGACCACAGGAGACGCACGGCCCAGCTACGATCGCACGACAACCACAACAGCCATGGCAGCTATGGCAGCTATGGCTGCGGCTGTTGTGTTAGCACTGTGGGGAGCGTGGGGTGATGCTGCTACCTATCGATCATCTCTGTTAACCTGTAACATGGTGGTCTGCCCCATGGCCTCCTGCCACCGAGCGTTGGACAGTTCACGTGACCTCAAAGTGCACCTAGCCCGGCACAAGCACTGCAGTGACATCACCCACACTTAGTGGCAAGTGACGGCTAGGCTTACCGTGAGACCATGTGAAGTGTGGAAGGCTGGCAAGTCACGGGGCCGAGATAGCTGGCAGATGCGCCACCCATGCTGACCACCGTACCAGCCGTTTCGTACACACGCACGTGGTTGCGTGGTTGATCGGTGCGCGTGTGTGGACGGGCAAACAGAAACACCCACAGCAGATGGTGCTGCGACCTCCACGCTACCAACCCCCGAGCACACGGCGCGGCGGCGGCGGCACCATCAGCGCCGTGAGCAGCCGCTTCCCGTCGCTCCTGTCGCTCTGCTCCGTCTCCTCATCCTCCTCGTCGCCATCGTCGCGGCCGCAGCCGCTGCTCCACACCGAGACCCCCAAACCGTGGCAGGCGCCGGCACGCAAGCCCGAGCGGGGGGCCCGGGCCCCACGCGCCCCCCGCGACATCCCCGTTCACATCTTCTGCGCGGGGCCGCCCGCGGGAGGCGGTGCGGGGGCGGACGAAGCCGGAAGCGCACCGCGGGACGAGTCTCCTCTGCGGGACGAGTCTCCTCCACGGCCGCTCACGGCGCCGCCGCCGCCGCCTCCCGGCCCTCCCCCTCCGCCGCCCCCCCCTCCCCCGCCGCCGCCGCCCCCCCCGCCGTGCCCCCCGCCCCTCCCCCGCTGCCATCGCCGGATACGCCGGGCGCCGCCGGGACGAGCGGGCGCGCCGAGCGCGCCGAGCGCGTGGCCCGGAAGGAGGCGGCGGCGGCGCCGGTCGCCACGCTGCTGCTCGACACGGGGCTGCTGCGCGACGCGCGAAGCCGCCTGCGCAGCGCGGCACGCAGCAGCAACGGCGGGGACGGCAATGCGGCCCCCACAGCGGAGCGCAGGGGTAGGGGCACGCGAGGGGGGCGTGGTGTGTGTCAACGGGGTGTGTAGCGGTGGTTTGTGTGTGTGTGCGGCGTGTGTGTGTACCGGGCGCGTAGTGGTGGTGTGTGTGTGTGCGGCGTGTGTGTGTGTACAGGCGTGTAGTGGTGGTGTGTGTGCGGCGTGTGTGTGTGTTCGGGGCGCGTAGTGGTGGTGTGTGTGTGTGTACGGGGCGCGTAGTGGTGGTGTGTGTGTGCGCGGCGTGTGTGTGTGTACGGGGCGCGTAGTGGTGGTGTGTGTGTACGGGGCATGTAGTGGTGGTGTGTGTGTGCGCGGCGTGTGTGTACGAGGCGCGTAGTGGTGGTGTGTGTGCGCGCGGCATGTGTGTGTGTACGAGGCGCGTAGTGGTGGTGTGTGTGTGCGCGGCGTGTGTGTATACGGGGCGCGTAGTGGTGGTGTGTGTGTGCACGGCGTGTGTGTGTGTACGAGGCGTGTAGTGGTGTTGTGTGTGTGCGCGGCGTGTGTGTGTGTGTGTACGAGGCGCGTAGTGGTGGTGTGTGTGTGTGCGGCGTGTGTGTATACGGGGCGCGTAGTGGTGGTGTGTATGTGCACGGCGTGTGTGTGTACGAGGCGCGTAGTGGTGGTGTGTGTGTGCGGCGTGTGTGTGTGTACGGGGCGCGTAGTGGTGGTGTGTGTGTGTGTGCGCGCATGTGTGTGTACGGGGCGCGTAGTGGTGGTGTGTGTGTGTAATGTGTTGGTTTGCCGGTTGAGAGGCGACACTGGGGAAACTGTAGTCTGGCCAATGCTGCACAGGAGATCTTTGTCTTGGGTGTGGGGCTTGTGTAAATACCTAAGGGGGTGTGCATTGTCGGGGCGAGTGGGAGTGTTGTTACGTGTACGTATATTTGTGTGCGTATTCACATGTCTGTGGGAGGAGGGTCCATGCTCACGGTTTTGCTGAGTGGTTACTTTATTTTTAGTTTTCCCAGAGGGAGCTGGGGGAGTGCAGCAAACGAGCCCGGCTTTGAAATCTCGGCCGAGTTCTGTTCTTGGCACACTGTACTTGGCACACTGTACTTGATGTTGTAAGTCACTGTATCTGGCACCACGTTTGCGCACGGCCGTGTCTGGCGCGGTTTTGTGTCCGTGCTGCCCACGGTGTCTGCGTTGTGTTGCTCTGCGTCGCGTTCCGCGTGTCGTCTGGACACGTGGCCGCGACTCACGGTCAGCGCTGTGCGGTCTGCATCGACGCGAGCTACACGTTACACGTGCCTGCACACGCATGTGTTCGTGTGTTCGTGCATGTTGGCCTTCATAGGTGCTCATTGACATACGTGTCTCTGCGCCCGGTGGTGTAGCGGTTCGCGCGCTGTGCTACGAATCCGGCAACCCAAGTTCGATTTCCGCTCATGGCCGACGATTAGTTTAAGACCAGTGACGATTATCTGCACCAGTCCTGGGCCTCCCCGAGGTCGATTCAGTCTCAAAGGAGTACCTGGTGAAATGTGTAAACTTCACCACTGGGGAGACATCGACGGACAGGCATGGTGCTGGCCACCCACACCCTCGTGTGCCGTGCCGGCCTTCAGCACTTGCCCCAACAGTCTGTTCAAGGCTATATTGGGAATCTTTGTCTTTAGTTTGTGTTTGTGCATTTGTGAGTGCCAATGTATGTTTTAGCTGTGTGCCCGTGTCTCCGCGTGCATGCCAACCTACGCATGACCACCCCATTCCCCTCCCGCACCACCGCACTTCCCCGTGCCCCACCCCCCAGGCTCTCCCATGGACGAGGTGCTGGCGTCGCTGAAACGCGGCGGCTTCCACCTGCGCAAGGTGGCGGAGCGGCAGGCAGCGCCCTGCGAGAGCGACGAGGGCGACGAGGACAGCCTCATGGCGCAGATCCGCCGCGGCGTGAAGCTCAAGAAGGTGGTGCCCGGTGGCACGGACGTCGACGGGCCCCGCACCTACCCCGACGCAGACCCCCTCACGCGGAGCATCCGCCAGGCGATGATGAGGATCAAGGAGGCGTCGCCCGACTCGGACGAGGAGGAGGAGGAAGAGGAAAACATGACGAGCGGCGAGTGGGAGAGCTGAGCGTCGCCCGCCCCGGGGCCCGGCGCACCAACGTGGCCGCGCCCGTGGGGGGAGGGGGAGGAGAGGGCTCCGGTCGCCGTGCGGCCTGCGCGAGCCGGGAGCTGCCGGGGCCTCGGCCGGCGGGGTGCACGGCACCCGGCGGGCCACGGGGGGGGGGGGGGAGCGGCCCCGCATGAGCCGCCGGCACCGCCCGTGCCGTACCACGAGGGAGTCGAAGCTCTTCACGACCCGAGTTGGTTGAACGAGACCGTCTAATTAACACGTTGGGGCTCTCGGCAACGGGACCCAGTGGCGCTGCCCTCGTTCAACATTTGTACTCCGTCTTTGTTTATTTAATTGAGCATTTTATGATTTTTATGCAAAAAAAATCAGTATTGTGTTTATTTATTGGCTGGGGGAGACTTGTATCCTACTCCCCTATGATGCACCAGGGACCCGGGGTCAAACCCGGGTCCCTCACTGTGAGGCCTCGTCTGCACGACTCGCAACTCGAGCGCCTCGCAGTCGAAGCCGGCCGGGTTGGATACCCGGTCCCAGGCTCTGGTTCCAGAAGGGGCTGCGGCGCAGCAGCACATTCACTTTAAACGCCGTGGGAGTCGCGGCGCCGGCGCCGGCATCCCTGGCGCCGCTACGGGCCGAGCAGGGAGCCCGGGGTGGGGGAATCGAGACACGGGGGGGCGTGTGCACCCACCATGGAGCGGACACCGGCGGGGAGGCTGCGGGAGCTGCCATGGGGGGGGGGGGGAGATTGGGATGGTGCTTTTTGAGAAGTGACGATTGCAAAGTAGGTTCTTGTTGGGTAAGGAGCAATGGCACTTTTCTGCCAGGAGGTCTTCACCACAGGGATCCCGGTGGCCCCTCCCGTGCCCCACACTCGCCCCTCCCGTGCCCCACACTCGCCCCTCCCGTGCCCCACACTCGCCCCACTCGCCCCTCTCGTGCCCCACACTTACCCCACACTCGCCCCTCCCGTGCCCCACACTCGCCCCACACTCGCCCCTCACGTGCCCCACACTCGCCCCTCCCGTGCCCCACACTCGCCCCTCCCGTGCCCCACACTCGCCCCACACTCGCCCCTCCCGTGGTGCTCAGCCTCCGCCTTCCCGTAGCTTGGGTCCCGCGAAGCGCCCCTCGTCCCCGCCGAGCGATCAACACTACACGGGGCGTGCCGCTGTGCTTTTGAGTTTAACCTCCACGTGTTTTACAAACTCATCTAGATGACTGTACACGGTGTTATTTATAGGCGTCTGGCTTTTTAAACGGTTTTGTGTTAATGAAGCCCCACTCGCCCCTTGCCCTGGGGATCAGGTGACCTTGCGCAGTTACCCAGGTCACAGGAGTCTGGGGTCCAGTGACCCAGTTCAGTAGTGAATTAGAATCCAAGGTCCTGACCCAATGACATTGGATCAAGGTTCTGGAGTCCAGTGACGTCCCTGGCTCTGGGTGCGGCGGCATGATCCCCAGCACCGACGGCGCCGCGCTCGTGACGAGCGGGGCGGTGCGTGGCGCCCTGAGCTACGTGGAGGTGGGGCCCCGTGTGGGAGGTGGAGCGTCTCCGCGCTGCACAAGGAGCAGCAAGTCACCGCTGCACCTAAAGCAGGAAAATCAGCAGCAGGAGAAACAAAAGTTCCTGGATTGGCAGCAGCAGGAGGATGGGAGATGGCTGTGATTTAAGTTTGTCAGGCGGTCTCATCCCCAGGACGCCGGCCCCTGCCCCAGCCCCCAACGAGCAGGGTTTGGGTTTTGACTCCAGGATGAGGCCTCGTCTCTCCGAGTCGCTGGGAGTGGTGGTGATGGGGAGCGCCCGGGTCTCCGAGTTGACCAAAACCTTGCTTCTGTCGGAAGCGGAAGTCACCCGTGTCCCCTGTTCCAGCCGATTCGGGGGTCCGTGGATTGGGGCTCGTTCATGGCCTCCCGTATCCAGACCATACAGGAGAGAGGTCACAGAGACCAGAGATTTCTCTCGTGGACACCCAGGGTTAATTAAGCACAGGACTTGTATAACTGACATGTGTAAACCCATTTACTCTCAACACTTTCCCCATTTCCCCTGCCTATGACCGACTGCCTCTGTATAAATAAATACGCCCACTGTTCTTCTACAGCGTCTTCAGATATGGTTGCATTGCTTTCTCACAAGACTGAGATTTATAGACCTACCCAGGCTCGTAGACTTATAAATGACTTTTTACTCAAATGACCAATGAGGCAGTGTTCATTTCTTGTGCTGATACCGTGTGTACACATCTGTGCCGTGCATGTACTGTGTGCGTGGTACGCATACCTCGTGTTTTTGGGGTTGTATTGTGCGTCTGGCATGACATCGGACGATTTTTTTGCGTGTGGAGCTTCTGCAGGAACTGAAGTTTAATTCAGGAATTGAATCTCGCTCTTGACGAAGCTCTCGAGCACACGGAACGACGTCTCAAGGCGGCACAACCCCAGAACCTGGGGAGCAGCAGCGGCGCGCAAGCAGCCGGTGTGGGGAGCAGCAAGCCGACAGTGCCACGAGGAAGAGGGAGCTTTGAGCAGTGACGGAGGAATGCTGGGAGCGAGGGCTATTTTTGCATCGCCGCTGTATAAAGCACCATCCCCCCCTCCCCCCAGTTAAGCCAGAGATAGTCGAATACATTCTGATGGCGAGCACCTATTAAGGTTGGCAGGGCGGCACTCGGGGGTAGTGCAATCCACACCACGCCCGCCTTTGTTCCCTCGGTGTTGACTACACTGCAACAGGTGCTCATTTACAGCCGAGTTGACCTAAAGGTGGCTTGGCACGGGTTCAGATATTCACCACCGATATGTATGTTGAACTTTTGCATCCTATGAAGCCAACCATGCTAATCGGAGGTGCAGGGCAAGAACGACAAATTAAATTCAGAAATCCCCGCTCACTCCACGAGACACCCCACCTGGCGACATCGCCACGGGAGCGCAGTGCACGGAGGTTGCATCTGAAGTGCCACCACGCGACAGCTTTCCTCTTGGCACTCCCATCTCCCACGCACGACGACTCGCAGGGGAACTGTGGCCAGAGGGAACGACGCCGCGGCGCTCACCGAGTCCCCAAACGGACAGAGGACACGAGGGGACGCCGGCGCCATGGACAAAACGATTTATTCGCAGTGGGGGAAAAAAAAAAAAAAGAGGAGCGACGCGGGGTCGGGGCAGAAACCAACAGCGTCTCTCGTCGCGGGTCGGCGCTCCCTCGGCGGGGAGGGCCCCCACCATCGCTCTCGTTTTGATCGTAGGCCCAACTGGAACGGGTTCACACACTCGACGTCGCGAGGGGACGCTCGACCTCGCTGGCTCAAACGTCGGCAAAAGATGAGCTTTCCCAGGGCTGCCCATCGCTTGGAACGCTTCTCAAGTTTCCTCGATAAATAAAGTAATACTGCACTACTTAAAACCCACAAATAAACTTGATAACGCACAGTAGTAATAATAGTAGTAGCTTAACGATTGGCAAAGTTTACCCATTCAAAAAAGAAAAACATCCGAACGCCCCCTCGAAACGACCTCGCGACAAATTACAAAAGAGACGCGGTCTCGCCAGCCCTCGCCGACCCTGTCGTTGAGAGAGCCCTGCCTCCGTCTCAGCCACTGCGGCGGTGCGTTTGCCGCGTTGGTCGCGGGCGTCCTCGTCGGCGGTGGTGGAACGGCGCGGGGGACGGCAGCCTGACTGACGGCCCGCCTCGAGAGGAAGACTGCGAGACCTGTGACCCCCGCCGCGAGGGAAGGGGGCGGAACCCGGTGGGGATGAAGGCGACCTCAAGGCACCCCCCCCCCGAAAAAATACCCACTCCCGCCCCCTCCTCTCGCAGGCGCGCCCCCCCCCCCCCACCCGCCCTCCGATACTCCGTCCCCAGCGGCGAAGGGGACGCGCTCCGACCCCCACCACCGGCCCCAAGACCCTTTTTTAACGCACAGGGTGGCTGCCCTGACCCCTGACCCCTGCTGCCCGACGCCTGAGCGCCGTGGGCAGCAGCAGCAGCATCGTGGGAGAAGCTGTCGCGCTCCACGCGATCGCGCACGGCACTACGCCTAAACACGGCCACGAATGAACGATATAAGTGCGACTCCAAGCAAGTCCTCCTACACATTTGATAATATATACTAGGCTCATCGTGGATAGTTGATTGGATGGAAGGTATTTGGTTACTACACAATAGTCGTTCAGCCCTAAGTCCATTCACTGGATATACTGCACGATATTTGATACGTATGCCGAGAGGGACCTAAATCTAGCAAATGACGCCGCACAGAATGGACGGACACGAGACGGTGCGCGGGGACAGCGGGGGGCATCCCGCATGTCCGCGCTGGGGGCCCACACACCCGCCAAGGGGGGAAGGGGCTCCCGCAAGCCCGCCCAGGGGTGGGGGGCGGGGGGGGGGGTCCTGCACACCCGTAACGGTGAGCGGAGCGGACCGCGCGCCCACGGTACGATTTGCTACGATTACGAGCGTTGGTAACTCCGCGTCCCACTCGTCATCCACTGGCCGCGCAGGCCTCACGACCGTGACGGCGGACGTGGCGCGGGCCCGGCGGAGGGCCCGGCGGAGGGCGCGCCCCACACGGGCCCCCGACATCGACGCCGGCGGCCTGGCCCGCTCCCCGCGGCGGGCGGCTGCTCAAACCGCGACCTTTGCCGCGGTGCTCTCGACGACGGCGGCGTTCGGCGCGGCCCGTCGCCGCGGCCGCGGCCGCGGGACCGAGCTCCGGAGAGCGGCACCATCTCCCGACAAATGCATGCAAGCCGCCGTGCGTGCGAGTATGTGCGCGCGGTGCGCGTTGATGTCGGTGCCTCCCAAGGGGCTCGGCGGCGCTCTGCCCACCCGCCTGCCGGCGGTGCGGCGGCCCGCGTTAGTCGGCGAGCACCAGCTTGGCGACGCTCTCGCGCAGCTCGGTGAGCTCGGAGATCTTGCCATCGAGAACGCCCAGGACATCGCGCAGGCGCTCGCCCTGCTCCAGCTGCTGGGCCCGAGCGGCGCCCACGGCCTCCTCCAGCTCGGCCACACGTGCCGCCAGCCCCCTCGGCCGCTCCTTCCCGTTCCTGCACGGGGGAGAGGGCCACTCGCTAGGGCTGCAGGCTGCAGCGCTCCACCCGCGTGCTCCGCTCCACCATTCCACCACGCACTCCGCAGCTCTTCACGTCACGCTCCACTCAATACCTCCACCACACGCTACCCCGCGGTGTTTCACTCGACAACGCTCCACTCACACCACAAGAAAATGCACGTGTACATGAGAACGCACAGACGCACCTTGAGCTGGCGGGAGGCGGCGTCCCTCTTGCGCCTCCACCTGCTGCACCACCTCTTGCTGCAGCTTCAGCCTCTCCACCTCCTACACGCGCAGCGACGCCACATTTACACAGGGCGACGTGCGCACTCGCGCAGAAACGCACCGCACGTGCGTACACACTCCCGGCGTCCCGCCCACCCCCCTCACCTCTTCCCTCTCGTGCAGCGTCGCCTCCAGCAGCTCCACACGCTGCGCCAGCTCCGAGTTTCTCTCGGCCGCGGCGCTCGCTCTCCCCCGTCTCGCTCTCCAGCTCCAACACCTGGGGGGGGGGGTGAGCGGGTAGTGGGAGGGCGGGGTAAAGCGGACGAGGGGGGGCCGGGCAGGCATGGGGAGTGAGTGCGCGAACACGCAGCACGGACACGTGAAGCACTGCCAGAGCTCCCTCGGCTTGCCCGCGAGTGCCTCCCCCCACCGCCGCCCCCCTCCCCCGTGTCCCCACCCTCTGCCGCAGGTGCTCCGCCTCCCCTGCAGTGCGTGGAGCTGCTGCTTCCCCGCGTCGGCGCTGGCGGTCGCCTCGGTGAGCGCCGCCGACAGCCGCGAGTTGCTGCTCTTCAGCGCCTGCAGCTCCACCTCCCACTTCTTGCCGTTGGCGGAGCTGAGCGGCGAACAACAACAAGAACTTAACTTTTATATACGACGCCTTTCCAGGTCAATTATACAGCTCGCCCCTCGCTCGCCCCTCGCTCGCCCTCTCCTCCCCTTCACCTTTGGGCGAGCGCCACCTTGAGTCGCTCGTTCTCGTAGGAGAGCTGGGCCTCCACGGGCGCCCTGCGTCACCTTCTCGTCGTCTGTGCCGTTGAGGCGGGGGGCTGCCCGGGGGGTGCCGGGGGTGCCGGGGGTCTCCGGGGGGCCCCGCGGGCCCCGTGGCCCCAGGGGGCCCCAGGCGTGCCCGTCGGGTGCTGGGGCGGCTGCTGCTGCTGCTGCTGCTGGCGCGCCGAGTCGCTGCTGCTCGACTCCTGCGTGGGGGCGACCGCGCCGGCGTTCGTGTTACAACAACCGCACCGCGACCGTGCCACAACCGCGCCCGCCGACCACGCCACCACTCTTCTCTCTCCAAGTCCCACCGCCGCAATCTGTCGGCTGCTCGGATTTTCTCTCCCCGCGAGCTTCTGCTCCGTGCCTCTTCTCTCCGAGCAACTCGCCGTCCTCACGCCACCGCATCCTCTCGCCTTCCGCCCGCTCGGTCTCCCCTCCTCCTGCCCTGCACCGGTGGCATCTCCACAGCCTTGCCATCGTGCCGTTTGTGCTGAAAAGTGACATCAGGGGTCTGTCGTGCATTTGGGTTCGTGACCTGGAGGGTTCGTGACCTGGAGGGTTCGTGACCTTGAGGGTTCGTGACCTGGAGGGTTCGTGACCTAGAGGGGTCATGAGTTCGTGACTTAGAGGGGTCGTGACCTTGAGGGTTCGTGACCTGGAGGGGTCATGGGTTCGTGACCTGGAGGGTGGACATACCTGTGAGTGGTTGCTGGACGTCTCCACCTTTTCCTGCGACTTCTCTCTCGCCGTGCGCGCTGCCTCCTTCACCTCCTGGAACTTCTCCGCAAACTGTGGAGAGGGGGGGGGGAGCAGCACAGTCCATACACAAAGACAAATATCTCCCTATAGCTCAACAGGCTGTGCGAGAAAGTGCTATTAGTCGGCAAGGTGCACAAGGATGTGGGTGGCCAACACCACGCCCAGCCACCTTTGTCTGACGTTTTACACACTGCACCAGGTACTAAGTTAAGGACATGAGGAGGAGGAGGCGGAGGAGTGGGGGCACCTTGGTGAGATGCTGCTTCGGATAGAAGCCCAGGCCGTAGACCGTGTTGGCACGGCTGTCTGCCCACTGCCCAAACTTCTGGTGGACGTCCTTGGGTGAACGCCATGTTTGGCGTCACCGTGCTGTTGATGATCACCTGGGCACAGGAAAATGGGGGAGGGGGGGGGGCATGTGAGAGGCAAGTTGGAGGGGCAGTCGACACCTTGGTGCCCGACATCACAACACAGTTGGTTCGGACCGGACCGGGAATGTGAAGTGGTTGGGGCCCAGCGTCGCTGTCGGGCTTCAGCTCACAGAATGTCCACGCTTTTTTTTTTCTCACTCCTGTTGCCCCCTCCCCACTCCACTCACCACGCCCCCTCCTCGGCAGAACCTGGGCCGGCGTCCAGTGAAAGCACATGAGCGCCTCGGATTCTGTAACCAACAACCCTCCCCCGCCGCCAACCACCACCACCATGACCAACAACGCTCCTCACCGCCCTGTCCACCGCCACCGAGCACGTTCCGTAGCGTGCCCACACGCCTGCAAGAATCCAACCACAACAACCTCCCAACTCCTCACCACTACCAGCATCCTCGGCCTCACAATGTGACCACCACCACCACCACCACCACGCGCTCGCCTGGTCCTGCAACAACATCCCAACCCCCATTACTACGACTCCTCATCCCCAGCTCGCCGCTACCTCCCACGCTGCGTGGCCCCCACCCGTCTTGCCTGCCCAAGCACTGTACACGCGTTGCGTTACGAGCCAGGAAGCTCGGAAGGCAGCGTCCGAGGAAGCAGCTGCAGCCGGCGGTGCTGTCGGTCGGCAAGATGGCCCCTCCGGTGGGGCGGGGGGTGGCGGCCCCCTCGGGCCCCTGGCGGGCCCCGCCGCTCACCTTGGTGCCGTCCATGCTGATGATGCGGTAGGCGTTGCGGGCCGAGTCGTAGTAGTAGGACACGGCGACCGCCTGCTTGCTCGCCGGGACCCAGTTCTTCTTGGTGGCCGGGTCGATCTGGAACACGTGCGCCTTCGTGCTGAAGATTGGCTGCTCCCTGCAGGGGAGGGGGGGGGGGGGGGGTCAGGGTGACTGACGGTTCCAGTTGATCTCCATCTACAAATTACCTCCATAGCCATCCTTGAACAAGTCCCTTCTACCATCCACCACCATTATCCTCACCGTCACCACCATCATCGGCACTGCCATCACCACAACCATTATCGCAACCACGACCACCACATTGCCGCCGTCACCACCAACATCACGACAGCCATCACCACCGTCACCACCTCCCACAGCACCATCACCATCACCGAGCTATGCCAGCACTCGGCCCGCGCAGTCGTGTTTGTACCACGGCCGC
>NC_083802.1:20358726-20412502 GCF_015708825.2 Lethenteron reissneri
CCGCACACATCACACAAATACAAGATCCCCCGTACAGCCTTTAACAGACTGTTGGGGCAAGGGCTGTTAGCGAGCATCTAATTCAACACACTGACAATTCATAATCAACGATTTTTGGGTTTAGATCGCGTTTATTTATAAATGTGTCGTAACCCTCCACCACCCGACACGGCCAATCAGTAAAAAATGTGTCACGTTGACAAAGACAAATAGTTCACTGCTTTAGCCCACCGGTGTGTTGAAGCAACAACATTCACAATTTGAGTACGACGTTTCGCTGGTAATTACAACCAGCATAATCGGGCAATTCGCCAGAATGGTGTACGTCGTACTCAAATTGTGAATGTTGTTGCTTCAACACACCGGTGGGCTAAAGCAGTGAACTATTTGTCTTTGTCAACGTGACACATTTTTTACTGATTGGCCGTGTCGGGTGGTGGAGGGTTACGACACATTTATAAATAAACGCGATCTAAACCCAAAAATCGTTGATTATGAATAACATTGGTCGCGAAAGCCTACGTGTTAACACTGACAATTATACACACAACCACATCCACAATCACAAAGACACAGCCACACACAATTATGCACACGCAACACACAACACACACACCACACACATCACACAAAGACAAAGATCCCCCGTACAGCCTTTAACAGACTGTTGGGGCAAGTGCTGTTAGCGAGCATCTAATTCAACACACTGACAATTATAAACACAACCACATCCACAATCACAAAGACACAGCCACACACAATTATGCACACGCAACACACACCACACACATCACACAAAGACAAAGATCCCCCGTACAGTCTTTAACAGACTGTTGGGGCAAGTGCTGTTAGCGAGCATCTAATTCAACACACTGACAATTATACACACAACCACATCCACAATCACAAAGACACAGCCACACACAATTATGCACACGCAACACACACCACACACATCACACAAAGACAAAGATCCCCCGTACAGCCTTTAACAGACTGTTGGGGCAAGTGCTGTTAGCGAGCACCAACGAAGTCCGCCAAGAAGCACGGGTGGGCGGGTGGCCAACACCACGCCCACCGCAATGACACAATCACACGCAATTACACACACACACAATAACACACGACATGCGCACAATTACACACAAAATTACACACATACTTACATATACACATATATCGACCACACCTTAACACACACAATTACATACACACAAAGACAGGTACAATTACACACATACACACAAAGACACGCACAGTCACACCGAACATGCTACATATTTGCACACACAAAGACAGACACACGCATACATACATACGTACATGCATACGTAATTATGTAAATGTTTATCAAACAGACGCATGCATAGAATTACACACATATATAAACACACTATCACAAATATCCCCCGTATAACCTTAAGAGACTGTTGGGGCAAGTGCTGTTTGCGAGTAGAACCTATGAAGGCCGGCACGGCACACGAGGGGGTGGGCGGGTGGGTGAGTGGCCAGCACCACGCCCGGCCGCCTTTGTATCCCTAGCGGCGATGTCCACAGGTCGTAGCAGACAGTCGTGTTTCAGGCTGAGTCGATATCTACGCATGGACGTAATTACACGCACACACAACACAGTCAAGCACACACGCAGACTACTTACACCCTCGTACAACGTCACACACACACACACGCACGGACACGATGAATGGTGGGAGGGGAGCGTGGGTGCAGAACGTTTCAGTGTGGGTGAGCGGTGGCGCAGTGGTTAGCACGATGCGAGTTCGATTTCCGCTCACTACAAATAACAGCGGCGAATATTTGCACCGGTCATGGGCCTCCCCCTAGGTCGACTCAGCCTTAAATGAGTTACACCAGCACTGGGGAGATAAAGGCGGCAGGGCACGGTGTTGCCCCCCCCCCCACCGGCTCGTGTCCCGTGCTGTCCTTGTTAGTTAGGCGCCCGGTCGCAGCTCTCGCCCCAGTGCTGCATGAAGAGCACACGAGGAGGGGCCTTCGTCTTAGAGCGCTTCACTTTGATTCTCGTGAAGCCTGCTCCGATCGAGGAATATCACTCGCCACTGATATTAGCCGTGACCGGAAATCGAACTCAGGTCTCCGGGTTCGTAGCGCAAGACGCTACGAACCATTCATCGTGCCACCGCTCCCTACTCACACCGCTCACACACACGCGGACACACGCGGACACTGACGCACACACGCACTCCTACACGCATAATTGCATGCCCACACGTTGACAGACAGACTCGCCCACACACACTTTGACATGCACAGTGACAAGACAAAGATCTCTCGGATAGCCTTCACAGATTGTTGGGGCAAGTCCTGTTAGCAAGCACCAATGAAGGCCGGAACGAAATACGAGCGGGTGAGTGGCCTGCGCCAAACTTGGCAGCCTTTGTCTCCCTATTACTGATGTGTACACACCGCGACAGGTACTCATTAGAGGCTGAGTACAAGCACAGAGAGCAGGGCACGCTCACTCCGTTCCGTGGCCCGACGCGGACTCACGCACTCGTGCCATGCCAAGTGATGATTCATCGTCGAGGAGAGCCACGCTCTGCTCTCCAGACTCTCTCTCTCTCTATCACACGGAGGGCCCCGTTTGGGCTGGGGGAGCTGTGAGGTGGTAATTGATAGTGGGGGGGGGGGGGGGGGGGGTCAGGATAACTGATGGTGAAGGCGGACGGGCGAGGTGCGGGGGGGTGCGTGGTAATTGATGATGAAAAGGGAGTCCGTGGCAATTGATAGCGGAGAGTGGAGATGGAGAGTGTGTGTGGTACAGAATTGATGGTGACTTAGGGGTTCATGGTAAATGATGTTGAATAATGGGGGGTGGGGAAGAGGGGGTGCGTGGTAATTGTTTGGAAAATGGGGGGGGGGGGGGTACCACCGGATGCGCCCCCGCTCCCCGTGCTTGTTAACGCGCGGCGTTAACGAGCGGTCACACAGCCCCCATCCGCCCGCCGCCCACCAACCCCTGAGTTCGCACGCGGAGTGCCTACACGGGGGGGGACAGAGGGACACGCGGGGAAGACGACGTTGGGAGAGGAGGAGAGAGTGAGAGAGTGAGAAAGTCGGAAAGTAAGAGCCGCACAACACAACTCTCGCGGGTGGGAGTCGAGACAGCGAGTAGAAGTGAGAATGAGAGGAGAGAGAGACGCGAGGTCTCTGCTGCGCTCAGCGCACAACCGACGATTCGGGCGAGAGGCCTCTGGCAGTAGACCTAAAGACACGCGTGGACACGCAGACACGACGACGCGTCCCCGGCGCGCCCGTCGGGGCGAGTCGCGAGCCGGCACGAGGCCGTCGCGGGCGCGATCTCTCTCAATCAGCGCGAATCTCCAGAAACAAAATAAACACCGCGAGATAAAATCATCCCTTCTGTCAGCGCCGTCGAGAGCTCCCGCGCGTTAATGGGCGTCGCTCGTTCATTAACGACGTCCCCTCCATCAATCACGGGGGCGCGCGAAGCGAGAAGGGGGGGGGGCTAAGGGGGGAGGGGGGGTCGAGAGGAGGAGGAGGGGGCGGGGGGGGGCGGGGGGGGGGGCGATCGGAGGAACTCGCTGCCCCCTAGCCCCCACCCTTGCTCCATCCGCACGGCGCCCATCTCCACCCCCCGCAGGCCTCTGCTAAGTAATGACATTTGGCGGCGCGGCGTGGGGGGCGCGGCGCGGGGAGGGGTGGGTGCGGGGGGCCGCGGCGCGGGACCTGCGCTGGCAGCGGTATTAGCTCATTAGCGGCGGCGCCCTAAGTGGCGGCCGTGACGGGGACGCACGGCCTGCGTGCGGGGGCGCCGGGAGCCGGGAGGCGGGCGGGCGGGTGGGCGGGCGGGTGGAGGTAGAGGCGAGAGGGACGGTAGGAGGAGGAGGGGGGGGACAGACAGGGGGAGGTTAGGCGTGGGAGATGAGATGGGGGCGCGGGAGCGTTATTACCTGTGTGCGCCCCCCCCCCCCGCTACCCCCCTGCCCCCCGCTCTCCGCCGTGGCTCGCCTAGGAATGTAATTTGTTAAGTTGGCGTTTCTGGAGATGGGAGATCGATTTTCCGCGGCGCCACCCTCACCTCGGAGTGAATATAGACGCGGAATTATCGGGCGCGTCGAGTCAAACAGAAATTATCCTTTTAAAATAATCCATCGCCTCGCCACGGCGGCGAGACGGGCCCCATCCTCGGCCGGGGAATGGCGATGCGCGCGTGTGACTCGTTCCGTTTGGCGGGAGACGTGAGGTGGCGGTGGGGGGAGGCCGCGGATGGGAAGGGACGAGGGGGGGGGGTCACGTGGAAATGAAAACACAAACGCGGCAGCAGCTGACGGATACCGCTGCGCTTGATTGTTGTGTTTGAGTGTACAGGTGTGTGTACAGGTATGTGTGTACAGGTGTGTGGGCAGATGTGTGGGCAGGTGTGTGGGCAGGTGTGTGGGCAGGTGTGTGTACAGGTGTGTGTGTACAGGTGTGTGGGCAGCTGTGTGTACAGGTGTGTGGACAGGTGTGTGGACAGGTGTGTGGACAGGTGTGTGTGGACAGGTGTGTGTGGACAGGTGTGTACAGGTGTGTGTGGACAGGTGTGTACAGGTGTGTACAGGTGTGTGGGCAGGTGTGTGGGCAGGTGTGTGTACAGGTGTGTGTGTACAGGTGTATGTGTACAGGTGTGTGGACAGGTGTGTGGACAGGTGTGTGTGGACAGGTGTGTGTAGACAGGTGTGTGTACAGGTGTGTGTACAGGTGTGTGTGCAGGTGTGCGTCGGCAGCTGCGTGTAGAGGTGTGTGTGGGCAGCTGTGTGTATAAGTGTGCGATCAGGTTGGTGTGTATAAGTGTGTGTAGAGGTGCGTGTGTGATAATAAAAATAACAATCACGGTCAATGTTATTATAATCACTGTGCCCATCATTTAGCCGTGGAAGCCTCACGGCCGCCTTTGCGTGGATTCAACTGACTGCGAGCCCAAGTGCACGTGGTGGTGGTGGCGGCGGGGTTAGTGTTGGTGGGGAGCGGTGGTGTAGCGGTTAGCGCGCTGCACTACCAACCCGTCGGCCCGAGTTCGATTCCCGCTCACGGCCCACATCAGTGACGATTACCTGAACCGGTCATGGGCCTCCCCTAGTGGCGGCGCGCGCGCGAGACGCGGGGCGCGTGTCGACTCCATTGAGTAGCTGGGGCGATGTGCAGAAGATCGCCACGAGGGAGACCGCGCGTGGGGCTGGCCACCCACTCCCTCGTGTGCCGTGTCGGCCTTCATAGGTGCTCGTTAACAGCACTTGCCCCAAAAGTCTGCTAAGTAAGGAGATCTTTTGTCTTTGGTGTCGTGTTGAACCAAGGCGCCTGGAGACTCGGCTGTGGGTTTGGCGGCTCCTCGCTGAGTCCGGCGCGCCCCGAGGAGCCCTCGCCCCACTGCCCACGGGGCTGCCGCTGCCGCTGCCGCCGCCGCCGCTGCCGCCGGGCCAACTCGTCCCGCGCGGTTCGTCCCACGCGAACGCGTGAACCTCGGCCACGCGTTGCGGCACCTCGCGTGAACAGCGACTCTGAGCCCCAAGCGCCCTGCGAGAAGGGGGCGTCCTGCCCTGGGATGTTTGGCCAATCGCACGAACGCAAACGCGCTCGGCGACATCACTACATGGTCCGAGAAAGGAAAACGTCTGCGACCGGCGACGTTTCGCGCAATGGCACTGCTTCATGGCAGAGGCGGGCATGGCTGAGCGTCGTGTTGTTGTACTCTACCTCCTCGTGCACCGCTGCAGGGCATGCCAATGCCGGTGACCTCTTCTCCCTTTGCCAGGAGAGCGGAGAAACCCCACCACACGCGCGAGGGGATACCACTCGGAGATCCGCGATGCGCACAGGACCGCAACCTGTTCCTCTCTTTGCCGGCTTACTCGTGGGACGTCGCGCTGGCGACGCCGCGTGCCCGCGCCGATCTCTGCACGATCCGCCAACCCCAACTCCAGCGCGTGCTGGGTTAGAGGAACGCACGCGCCTCGTGTGAGAGCGCGTGCGGAGACACGTGTAAGTGTGTGTGAGAGTGTAGGGGTGTGTGTGTAGGGGTGTGTGTGTGTGTGAGTGTAGGGGTGTGTGTGTGAGAGTGTGTGTGTGAGAGTGTAGTGGTGTGTGTGTGAGAGTGTAGGGGTGTGTGTGTAGGGGTGTGTGTGAGTGTGTAGGGGTGGTGTGTGTGAGTGTGTGTGTGTAGGGGGGTGTGTGTAGGGGTGTGTGTGGGTGTGTGTGAGTGTAGGGGTGTGTGTGAGTGTGTAGGGGTGTGTGTGTGAGTGTGAAGGGGTGTGTGTGTGAGTGTGTGTGTGAGAGTGTAGGGGTGTGTGAGAGTGTAGGGGTGTGTGTGAGTGTGTAGGGGTGTGTGTGAGTGTGTAGGGGTGTGTGAGTGTGTGTGAGTGTGTGCGTTAGAGTGTAGGGGTGTGTGAGAGTGTAGGGGTGTGTGTGTGTGTAGGGGTGCGTGTGAGTGTGTAGGGGTGTGTGTGAGTGTGTAGGGGTGTGTGTGTGTAGGGGTGTGTGTGAGTGTGTAGGGGTGTGTGTGAGTGTGTAGGGGTATGTGTGTGAGTGTGTAGGGGTGTGTGTGTGAGTGTGTAGGGATGTGTATGTGAGTGTGTAGGGGTGCGTGTTAGTGTGTAGGGGTGTGTGTGTAAGAGTATGTGTATGTGGGACTGTGTGTGTGAGTGTAAGGGTATGTGTGTGAGTGTGTAGGGGTATATGTGAGTGTGTAGGGGTGTGTGTGTAAGAGTATGTGTATGTGGGTGTGTGTGTGTGAGTGTAAGGGTATGTGTGTGAGTGTGTAGGGGGGTGTGTGAGCGCGCTGAGCTACAAGTCTGGCGACCGGGGTTCGATTCCCGCTCATTGGAAACACCAGTGACGATTATCTGAACTGGTCCTGGGCCTCCACTAGGTCGACTCAGTCTCAAAATCAGTACATGGTGCGGTGTGTAAACATCACCATGGGGGAGACAAAGGCGGCTGGGCGTGGTGCTGGCCCCCCACCCCCTCGTGTGTTGTGCCGGCCTTCATAGGTGCTCACTAACAGCACTTGCCCCTACAGTATGTTAAGGCTGTACGAGGATTCTTTGTCTTTATGAGGATGTAAAGGGGTGTGGATATGCAATGTGTCTGTTGGTAAGTATGTTGGTTTGTGCAGGTGCGCTTGTATGTATGTTCGTGTGTGAGTGTGTGTGATTTTGTGTGTATGTATGTTCGTGTGTGAGTGTGTAATTTTGTGTGTATGTGAGTGTATGACTTTGTATGTATGAACGTGTGTGAGTGTGTGACTCTGTGTGTATGTTCGTGTGTGAGTGTGTGATTTTGTGTGTATGTATGTTCGTGTGTGAGTGTGTGATTTTGTGTGTATGTGAGTGTGTGAGTGTGTGATTTTGTGTGTATGTTCGTGTGTGAGTGTGTGATTTTGTGTGTATGTATGAACGTGTGTGAGTGTGTGTGTCTGTGTGTATCAGTCCGATGAGTGACAACGACGTTGTTGTGATGTCACGACTGCGCGTGTTTCTCAGATGCGCGGACTGCTCGATGGCCCAAGGTCGAGCAGGCAAGGCCCTTGTCCTTTGACCTCCGCCGGTCATTTGCTCCAGCGAGATCGCATTGCCAATGGACTCTCATTGTCACTCACGAGTGCAGCCTTCAACAAAGTCAAACATCCCCCGTATCATCCTAAAACACTTTTGGGGTAAGTGCTGTTAGCGAGCACCTATGAAGGCCGGAATGGCACACGAAGGGGTGGGTGGCCAAAATCACGCCTGGCCGCCTTTGTCTCCCCAGCGGCGATGTTTACAGCACCACACCGGGTACTCATATCAGGCTGAGTCGACCTAAGGGAGGAGGCCCATGACCGATTAAGAGAATCGTCACTGGTGTTGGCCGTGAGCGGGAATACAACTCGGGTCGCCGGGTTTGTAGCGTAGCGCGCTAACCACGACACTACCGCTCCCGACACACACACAACAACCGCCATTCGCCACTAAGTGGCGGTGACGTCACCACGATGCTTGTGCCAGGCCAAGTGCACCTTGAGGCCACGTGAAGTGTCAAACGCCCACACACACTCACACACACACTCACTCACACTCACCCTCACTCACACACTCACACACACTCTCTCTCACACACACACACTCACTCCCACTCACACACTCACCCTCACTCACACACGCACACACACTCTCTCGCACACACACGCTCACACACACACTCTCGCACACACACACTCACCATCACTCACACATTCTCTCTCTCACATACACACACTCACACACTCTCTCTCTCTCTCACACACACTCCCTCGCACACACACTCACCCTCACTCACACACACCCTCGCACACACACACTCACCCTCACTCACACACACTCTCTCTCGCACACACACACTCACCATCACTCACACACTCTCTCTCGCACATACACACACTCACACACTCTCTCTCTCACACACTCACACACACTCTCTCTTGCACACACACTCACCAACACTCACACACACTCTCTCTCGCACACACACACTCACACACCGTCTCTCTCGCACACACACACTCACACAAAGATCCCCCGTATAGCCTGAACAGACTGTAGGGGCAAGTGCTGTTAGCGAGCACCTATGAAGGCCGGCCACACACACTCTCGCACACACACACACTCACCCTCACTCACACACACCCTCGCACACACACACTCACCCTCACTCACACACATTCTCTCTCGCACACACACACTCACCCTCACTCACACACGCATTCTCACTCAGGCAGGGATTGTGTGCGGCGCCACCTGTGATTCTGAGGAGGACACTTTACTGCGGTTTATGCGCAACCATCGCCCATCGCTCTCATCATCTGTCTCTCTCCTGTCAACCCCAGGACTCTCTCGTTATCCCATCACCCATCTTGTCCCCATCAGCACCATCATCTCAATTTCCCCTCTCTTTACCACCCACCCCAACCCCACCTCCCGCATACACCTCCAGCGCTCACCCTCTCCATCACCATCCCCATCATCCCCATCGCCCCCTCACGACACTCCCCCATCTCCTGTTTCCTCCCCATTCCCCTCAACTCACCCATCACCCCCACGACTTCCTCACTCTCATCACGCCCAACGCTCCCATCACCCCATCACCCATCACCCCGTCTATACCCATTCGACCCAATTACCCCCATCACCTCCGTCTAACGCATCAATCCCATCAACCCTCACGCCACGTTAACCCAATCACCCCCGTCTAACCCATTACTCCCATCACTCCCATCAGCATGCCCGTCTAACCCATCACCCCCATCACTCCCATCACCCCCCCACCCCCGGCTAACCCATTACTCCATCACCCACATCAACCCCCTCACTCCCTCATCCCTCACCCCCCGTCTAACCCATCATCCACCATCCCTCCCATCACCACCGTCTAACCCATTACTCCCTCACCCCCATACACCCCCATCACTACTCCCATCACCCCCCCGTCTAACCGCACCCATCACCCCCATCACCCCCATCACTCCCATCACCCCCGTCTAACCCATCACCACCATCACCCCCCATCACCCCGATCATCCCCGTCTAACCCATCACCCCCATCACTCCCATCACCCCCATCACCCCCGTCTAACCCATCACCCCCATCACCCCCATCACCCCCGTCTAACCCATCACCACCATCACCCCCATCACCCCGATCATCCCCGTCTAACCCATCACCCCCATCACTCACCAACCATCACCCCCATCACTCCCATCACCCCAGTCTAACCCATCACTCCCATCACTCCCATCACCCCCATCACTCCCATCACCCCCGTCTAACCAATTGCCACCATCACCCCCATATCCCCCATCACTCCCATCACTCCCATCACCTCCGTCTAACCCATCACCCCCATCACTCCCATCACCCCCATCACTCCCATCACCCCCGTCTAACCCATCACTCCCATCACCCCCATCACTCCCATCACCCCCATCACTCCCATCACCCCCGTCTAACCAATTGCCACCATCACCCCCATAACCCCCATCACTCCCATCACTCCCATCACCTCCGTCTAACCCATCACCCCCATCACTCCCATCACCCCCATCACCCCCGTCTAACCCATCACTCCCATCACCCCCATCACTCCCATCACCCCCATCACTCCCATCACCTCCGTCTAACCCATCGCTCCCATCACCCCCATCACCCCCATCACCCGTCTAACCCATCACCCCCGTCTAACCCATTACTCCCATCACTCCCATCACGCCCGTCTAACCCATCACCCCCATCACTCCCATCACCCCCGTCTAACCAATTGCCACCATCACCCCATAACCCCCATCACTCCCATCACTCCCATCACCTCCGTCTAACCCATCACCCCCATCACTCCCATCACCCCCATCACTCCCATCACCCCCGTCTAACCCATCACTCCCATCACCCCCATCACTCCCATCACCCCCATCACTCCCATCACCTCCGTCTAACCCATCGCTCCCATCACCCCCATCACCCCCATCACCCCGTCTAACCCATCACCCCCGTCTAACCCATTACTCCCATCACTCCCATCACGCCCGTCTAACCCATCACCCCCATCACTCCCATCACCCCCATCACCCCCGTCTAACCCATTACTCCCATCACCCCCATCACCCCCATCACTCCCATCACTCCCATCACCCCCATCACCCCCGTCTAACCCATCACCACCATCACTCCCATCACCCCATCACCCCCGTCTAACCCATTACTCCCATCACCCCCATCACCCCCATCACTCCCATCACCCCCGTCTAACCCATCACCACCATCACCCCCATCACCCCGATCATCCCCGTCTAACCCATCACCCCCATCACTCCCATCACCCCCATCACCCCCGTCTAACCCATTACTCCCATCACCCCCATCACCCCCATCACCCCCGTCTAACCCATCACCACCATCACCCCCATCACCCCGATCATCCCCGTCTAACCCATCACCCCCATCACTCCAATCACCCCCGTCTAACCCATCACTCCCATCACTCCCATCACCCCTGTCTACCAATTGCCACCATCACCCCCATATCCCCCATCACTCCCATCACTCCCATCACCTCCGTCTAACCCATCACCCCCATCACTCCCATCACCCCCATCACTCCCATCACCCTCGTCTAACCCATCACTCCCATCACCCCCATCACTCCCATCACCCCATCACTCCCATCACCACCCGTCTAACCAATTGCCACCATCACCCCCATAACCCCCATCACTCCCATCACTCCCATCACCTCCGTCTAACCCATCACCCCATCACTCCCATCACCCCCATCACTCCCATCACCCCGTCTAACCCATCACTCCCATCACCACCATCACTCCCATCACCACCATCACTCCCATCACCTCCGTCTAACCCATCGCTCCCATCACCCCCATCACCCAGTCTAACCCATTTCCTCCCCATCACTCCCATCACCCCATCTAACCCATTGCTCCCATCAACCCCCATCACCCCCGTCCTAACCCATTTCTCCCATCACCCCCATCACCCCCATCATCCCATCTAACCCATCGCTCCCATCACCCCCATCACCCCTATCACCCTGTCTAACTCATTCCTCCCATCACCCCCATCGCTCCCATCACCCCGTCTAACCCATTTCTCCCATCACCCCTATCACCCCATCTAACCCATCGCTCCCATCACCCCCATCACCCCCATCACCCCCCATCACCCCGTCTAACCCATTTCTCCCATAACCCCCATCACCCCCATCACCCCATCTAACCCATCGTTCCCATCACCCCCATCACCCCGTCTAACCCATTGCTCCCATCACCCCCATCGCTCCCATTACTCCGTCTAACCCATTGCTCCCATCACCCCCATCACCCCCGTCTAACCCATCACTCCCATCACCCCCATCACCCCCATCACCCCCATCACCCCCGTCTAACCCATCGCTCCCATCACCCCCATCACCCCCATCACCCCGTCTAACCCATTCCTCCCATCACCCCCATCACTCCCATCACCCCGTCTGACCCGACCACGCCCCCCCCGTGTCGATGGCGGTGGTGGTGGCGCTGCGATGTAGGTGTTCATTATTCTCTTCACGGCGCATTAGGGTTAAACTTCATTACACAAATTAGATTGGGAAGTAATTAAAATGGTTGATTAAGGAAAGCTTACGCGCTAATACTCGCCAGATGCCTGGCGAGATCGTGCCGTGCGCCACGCCTCGTGTACGCGTGTTCACGCGTGTTCACGCGTGTTCACGCGTACACGAGGCGTGCGTGTTCACAGTTATATGCGTCAGTTCACACGTGTACTTGTGTTCACTCGTGTGTGTTCACTCGTGTGCTTGTATTCACTCGTGTGTGTTCACTCGTGTGCTTGTGTTCACGCGTGTGTGTTCACAGGTGTGCTTGTGTTCACGCGTGTGTGTTCACAGGTGTGTGTTCACTCGTGTGTGTTCACTCGTGTGCTTGTGTTCACAGGTGTGTGTTCACACGTGTGTGTTCACTCGTGTGCTTGTGTTCACGCGTGTGTGTTCACTCGTGTGCATGTGTTCACGCGTGTGTGTTCACAGGTGTGTGTTCACACGTGTGTGTTCACTCGTGCGCTTGTATTCACGCGGGTGTGTTCACAGGTGTGCTTGTGTTCACGCGTGTGTGTTCACGCGTGGGTGTTTACATGTGTGCTTGTGATCACGCGTGTATGTTCACACGTCTGTGTTCACGCGCACAACGAACCTGGTGACCTGAGTACGATGTGGGCCTCACCTAGGTCGACTCAGCCTCAAATGAGTACCTGGTGCGGTGTGTAAACATCGCCACTGGGGTAACAAAAGTGACCGGGCGTGGTGCTGGCCACCCACCCCCTCGTGCGCCGTGCCGGCCTTCATAGGTGCTCGCTAACAGCACTTGCCCCTACAGTCTGTTATGGCTATACAGGGGACCTTTGTTTGTGTGCACGTGAACACATGTTTGTGTTCACGTGTCTTTGTTCACGTTTTCAGATTGTGTACGTGCAGCAGAGATGAACTGCATTAGAATACGCGTGTACACTTACCAAGTCCGTCCACACACACGTATGCACTTACGTACACAAATAGACAAATACCCCACATCGCCTTCATATACTCTTGGGGAAAGTGTTGTGTTGATTCCACACACACACACAAGCACACACGTGTACACACACGTGTGCACTACACACACACACGTGTACACACACGTGTACACACGTACACACACGTGTACACACACACGTGTACACACACGTGTGTACACACACGTGTGCACTACACACACACGTACACACACGTATACACTACACACACGTGTACACACACGTATACACTACACACACACGTGTACACACACGTGTGTACTACACACACACGTGTGTACTACACACACGTGTACACACACACGTGTACACACCTGTTCAATCGTCCACTCAAACGAGCCTGCGCCGGTAAATCATCGAGGTGGCGCTGTGAGCCAATGCTGGAAATTTCACATTCCCATGACGAACCCCAGTCTGTCACTACTTCCCACTGTAACCCATTCTGCTGTTGAGCCCAAACGTCACGTGCCTCCTTGAGAGAAGGAGGAGGGGGCGTGGGGGGGGGGCGTGGGGGGGGGGCATCACGTGGGGGGGGCATCACGTGGCTGCACCTCGCTCACCTGAAGCTCTCGGCATGGCCCCCCCTCTCAGCCCCCCTCGAACCCCCCCCACCCCGCCCCCTCACACTCGCCACTGCCACCAGCCGAGGTGACGGCGTCACTCTAGGGGATGAGTCCCAAGTGACGTCACTCTAGGGGGTCAGTCCCAAGTGACGTCACTCTAGGGGGTGAGTCCAAAGTGACGCGTTACTTTATGGGGTGAGTCCCAAGTGACGCGTCACTTTATGGGGTGAGTCCCAAGTTACACGTTACTTTATGGGGTGAGTCCTAAGTGACGCGTCACTCTATGGGGTGAGTCCCAAGTGACGCGTCACTCTATGGGGTGAGTCCCAAGTGACGCGTCACTCTATGGGGTGAGTCACAAGTGACGCGTCACTCTATGGGGTGAGTCCCAAGTGACGCGTCACTTTATGGGATGAGTCCCAAGTGACGCGTTACTTTATGGGGTGAGTCCCAAGTGACGCGTTACTTTATGGGATGAGTCCCAAGTGACGCGTCACTCTAGAGGGTGAGTCCCAAGTGACGCGTCACTCTAGAGGGTGAGTCCCAAGTGACGCATCACTCTAGAGGGTGAGTCCCAAGTGACGCGTCACTCTAGAGGGTGAGTCCCAAGTGACGCGTTACTTTATGGGGTGAGTCCCAAGTGACGCGTCACTCTAGAGGGTGAGTCCCAAGTGACGCGTCACTCTAGAGGGTGAGTCCCAAGTGACGCGTCACTCTAGAGGGTGAGTCCCAAGTGACGCGTCACTCTGGGGGTGAGTCCCAAGTGACGTCACTCTATGGGGTGAGTCCCAGGTGAATGTGGATCAGCGGTGTCAAATGGTGAGCGGAGCAGCATTGATGGTGGTGAGGACACGGCGAGCAGCAGCAGCAGCGATGGTGGTGGTGGTGGTGCAGCAGCAGCAGCAGCGATGGTGGTGGTGGTGCAGCAGCAGCAGCAGCGATGGTGGTGGTGCAGCAGCAGCAGCGGAAATGGTGGTGGTGCAGCAGCAGCAGCGGCGGTGGTGGTGGTGCAGCAGCAGCGGCGGTGGTGGTGCAGCAGCAGCAGCGGCGGTGGTGGTGCAGCAGCAGCAGCAGTGGTGGTGGTGGTGGTGAGGGGTGCAGCGGCAGCGGTGGTGGTGCAGCAGCAGCAGGAGGAGCGGGGCGCGTGATTGGTGCGGCCGCGGCTCCATCCCTCACGCGGCGCGGCGCTGACAGCTCATCCCGCCTCTGCCCTCGCGCAACGCAAACAGCGGAGACGGCGGAGACGCGGAGACGGCGGCGGCGGCGGGGAGAGAGCGACACAGCCCCCCCGCGCTGGGCGAGGCGCCGTGATGTCGGTGATGGCGCCGCGTGATGTGTTTAAGCGCGGCCTCCGCGAGCCGCAATTCCATGATAACTTAATAGGAAGAGCAAAGAGGCGGAACGGCCATTTGTCACGTGCGACGCTTCTGCCCCATCTCCATATTTATTATGGATTCGCGGGGGGCTGTGGGGTTGGGGGGGGGGGGTGGTGGGGGGCTGGCGGGGGAGAGGGTGAGAGGGCGAGGGGTGGGGGGTGATCGGACTCGGGCAGACTTCAGACGTCAAACCACAGCAATCTCCTCGCGCTCGTGCCCTGGTGCTGCTGCCGGTGCTGGTAGTAGTGATGGCGCTGGGTATAGTGGTGGCGATGGTAGTGAGGATAGTGGTGGTGGGGATAGTGGTGGTGGTGGTGCTGGGGATAGTGGTGGTGGGGATAGTGGTGGTGGTGCTAGGGATAGTGGTGGTGGTGCTGGGTATAGTGGTGGCGATGGTAGTGAGGATAGTGGTGGTGGGGATAGTGGTGGTGGTGGTGCTGGGGATAGTGGTGGTGGTGGTGGGGATAGTGGTGGTGGTGGGGATAGTGGTGCTGGTGGTGGTACTAGGGATAATGGTGGTGGTGGTGCTGGGGATAGTGGTGGCGATGGTAGTGAGGGTAGTGGTGCTGGTGCTGGGGATAGTGGTGCTGGTGGTGGTACTAGGGATAATGGTGGTGGTGGTAGTGAGGATAGTGGTGGTGGTGCTGGGGATAGTGGTGCTGGTGGTGGTACTAGGGATAATGGTGGTGGTGGTGCTGGGGATAGTGGTGGCGATGGTAGTGAGGGTAGTGGTGCTGGTGCTGGGGATAGTGGTGCTGGTGGTGGTACTAGGGATAGTGGTGGTGGTGGTGGTAGTGAGGATAGTGGTGGTGGTGCTGGGGATAGTGGTGCTGGTGGTGGTACTAGGGATAATGGTGGTGGTGCTGACGGTGCTGGTAGTAGTGATGGCATTGGGTATAGTGGTGGCGATGGTAGTGAGGATAGTGGTGGTGGTGCTGGGGATAGTGGTGCTGGTGGTGGTACTAGGGATAGTGGTGGTGGTGGTGGTAGTGAGGATAGTGGTGGTGGTGCTGGGGATAGTGGTGCTGGTGGTGGTACTAGGGATAATGGTGGTGGTGCTGACGGTGCTGGTAGTAGTGATGGCATTGGGTATAGTGGTGGCGATGGTAGTGAGGATAGTGGTGGTGGTGCTGGGGATAGTGGTGGTGGTGGTGGTGGGGATAGTGGTGGGGAGCGGTGGTGTAGTGGTCAGCGCGCTGCGCTGCGAACCCAGCGGCCCGAGTTCGATTCCCGCTCATGGCCAACACCAGTGACGATTATATGAACTGGTGCTGGCGCACCCCTAGGTCCACTCAGCCTGAAATTAGCGCCTAGTGCGGTGTGTAAACGTCGCCACTGGGGAGACAAAGGCGGCCGGGCGTAGTCCTGCCCACCCACCCCCTTCGTGCGCCGTGCCGGCCTTCATAGGAGGTGCCCACTACCAACACTCGCTCCAATAGTCTGTTAAGGCTATACGGGGGGTGTTTGTATTTGTCTTTGTGGTGGTGGTGCTGGTGGTGCTGTTGGTGCTGGTGGTGCTGGTGGTGCTGTTGGTGCTGGTGATGGTGCTGGTGGTGCTGGTGGTGCTGGTGGTGATGGTGGTGCTGGTGGTGCTGGTGGTGATGGTGCTGGTGGTGCTGGTGGTGGTGGTGCTGGTGGTGCTGGTGGTGCTGGTGATGGTGCTGGTGGTGGTGCTGGTGCTGTGGTGCTGGTGGTGCTGGTGGTGGTGCTGGTGGTGGTGGTGCTGGTGGTGCTGGTGGTGGTGGTGCTGGTGGTGCTGGTGATGGTACTGGTGGTGCTGGTGGTGCTCGTGGTGGTGCTGGTGGTGGTGCTTATGGTGCTGGTGGTGCTGGTGGTGCTGGTGGTGCTGGTGATGGTACTGGTGATGGTACTGGTGGTGCTGGTGGTGATGGTGCTGGTGATGGTACTGGTGGTGCTGGTCGTGCTGGTGATGGTACTGGTGATGGTACTGCTGGTGATGGTACTGGTGATGGTACTGGTGCTGTTGGTGGTGATGGTGCTGGTGATGGTACTGGTGGTGCTGGTCGTGCTGGTGATGGTACTGGTGATGGTACTGCTGGTGATGGTACTGGTGATGGTACTGGTGATGGTACTGCTGGTGATGGTACTGGTGATGGTACTGCTGGTGATGGTACTGGTGGTACTGGTGGTGCTGGTGGTTGTAGGCACAAGTGCATGGAAGCACCTGGCTGAGCACGCGGCCTCTACACGTGGACCCCTGAACTGACGGTCGAATGAATCGCTGAGCGAGTGAATACCGCGCAGTCGACCCACCCGATGATGTGAACACATCAACAACTCGTCAACACCTGTGAACACCTGCGTTAGTGAACTTGTTAAAACCACACACCTGAGCACATGAACACCTGGAAACACAGACGCTCAATTTCCCAAATACCTTCAGGCGCGGCGCTCGCTACGCCCTCCAGAAACACACAGCACTCAACAACACTCACACACTCACACACAAGCGTAACTTTGCTCAAGTACAATGAGGCAAGTGGTAACAATGGGAATCCTCGAGCAGTCGGTGACGCTGGGGCGGGCTTGTCATCATCCAGTACACCCCGGCGCGGGGCTTGGGCGCACACGACGCACGCGCACGCGCGTGTACACACAGAGAGAGAGAGATGACGCACGCGCACGCGCGTGTACGCACAGGGGGAGAGAGATGACGCGCGTGTACGCACAGGGGGAGAGAGATGACGCGCGTGTACGCGACGTGGCGGTCGCGCTGAGACCGGTCGCGATACGTGGTGGCGAGCGCTGTCAGAGCGCACTGAACATCGCACTGAACATCGCACTGAACATCGCACGGACGACAACGACAACGATCCGCCGTGTGTAACCTTTAACAGACTGTTGGGGCAAGTGCTGTTGGTGAGTAGCACCTATGAAGAACGGCTCGGTACACGAGTGGGTGGGTGGCCAGCCCCACGTCCGACCGCCTTTGTATCCCTAGTGCTCATGTTTAGACATCGCACCAGGTACTGTACTCGTTTAGGGCTGAGTCGAGCTAGGGGAGGCCCGGAACCGGTTGAAATAATTGTCATTGGTGTTGGCCGTGAGCGGGGATTGAACTCTGGTGGCCGCATTCGTAGCGCATTACACACGCACACACAAACACACACACGAAAACACACGCACACACACACACACACGCACACACACGAATACACACACGCACACACACACACGAATACACACGCACACACACACCCACACAAATACACACGCACACACGAATACACACACGCACACACACACACGAATACACACACACACACACCCACACGAATACACACGCACACACACACCCACACGAATACACACGCACACACACGAATACACACACGCACACACACACGAATACACACGAATACACACACGCACACTCTCACACACGAATACACACGCACACACGAATACACACGCACACACACACCCACACGAATACACACGCACACACACACACGAATACACACACGCACACTGTCACACACGAATACACACGCACACACGAATACACACGCACACCCACGAACCCACACGAATACACACACACACGAATACACACGCACACACACACGAATACACACGCATACACCCACACGAATACACACGAATACACACACGCACACACGAATACACACGCCTACACCCACACGAATACACACGCACACACACACGAATACACACGCCCACACACACACGAATACACACGCGCGCACACACACACACGCACACACACACGAATACACACACGCGCACACGCACACACGCGCGCACACACACCCGAATACACACACACACGAATACACACACGCACACACGCGCACACACACACGCGCACACACACACGCGCACACACACACCCGAATACACACACGGCACACACACACACACGAATAAACACGCGCACACAAACACCCAAACGAATACACACGCACACACACACACACGAATACACCCGAATACACACGCACACACAAACACACGAATACACACGGACACACAAACACTCACACGAATACACACGCGCCCACACACACACATGAATACACACGCGCGCACACACATACACACGCACACATGCAAAAAGACAAAGACCCCCCGTTTAGCCTGAACAGACGACTGAGGCAAGTGCAGTTAGCGAGTACCTATGAAGTCCGGAACGGTACCTGAGGGAGTAGGTGCCCGGCACCACGCCCGGCCGCATTTGTCTCCCCAGTGGCGATGTTTTTACGCACAAAATCAAGCACTAATTTGAGGCTAAGTCGATCTAGGGGAGGCCCAGGACTGGTTCAGATAAGCGGCACTAGTGTTGGCCGTGAGTGGGAATCGAACTCGGGTGGCGGGGTTCGTAGCGCAGCGCGCTGACCGCTACACTACCGCCCCCTATGCGAAAACAAAGAGCCTTAGCAGACTGTTGGGGCGAGTGCTGTTGCTGAGGAGCATCGACGAAGGCCGGCACGGCGCACCGCAGAGGCCCACGCGTGCCGAACCCCGCGGCGCACGCGGAGCGGGCCGAGGTCGCACGCACAGCGAACACCACCACCACCAGCCACGAGCACCAGCCACGCACAACGACCACCACCACCACCAGCCACGAGCACCAGCCACGAGCACCAGCCACGCACAACGACCACCACCACCACCAGCCACGAGCACCAGCCACGAGCACCAGCCACGCACAACGACCACCACCACCACCAGCCACGAGCACCAGCCACGAGCACCAGCCACGCACAGCGACCACCACCAGCCACGAGCACCAGCCACGAGCACCAGCCACGCACAGCGACCACCACCAGCCACGAGCACCAGCCACGCACAACGACCACCACCACCACCAGCCACGAGCACCAGCCACGAGCACCAGCCACGCACAGCGACCACCACCAGCCACGAGCACCAGCCACGAGCAGCAGCGGCGGCGGCGGTCTCCGTGTCGCTCTGCTTCGCCAATACGACGCTGCGGTGCGCGTTGTGGCTGTTATCGTTGTGGTTGTTACAGTCGTGGTTGTTATAGTGGTGGTATTAGTCGTGGTTGTATTAGTTGTGGTTATAGCTGTAGTATTAGTCGTGATAGGGTTGTGGTTATTAGAAGGTGTTTTACCACAATAATAGTAATAATAACAAAGACAACGCATAGCCATGTGCACATCCACTGCTGAATGCAGTGTCGATGATCGTGGGGCTGTGTAACCACACTTAACACTTTACACCTACACGTGGCTTTAGCGAAAGAACCAACGAGTATGTGTAACCATACTTCACCACGGTGGTCGAGTGGGATTCGTGAAGGTGGGGAGGAGGAGGAGGAGGTGGTGGGGGCGGTGGGGGGTGGACCGCTTCAGTCGCCACGGTTCCCCCATCGCCTGCCAACACTGTCACCGTTAGCTGGGGGTGACGTTCCTCATCCCTTAGCGGGTAACCCCGGGTAACATCGGGTTATCTATGGTAACCTCAGACAATCTCCGGTAACCCTCGAGTAGCATCGAGTAACCATCGGGTAACATCGGGTAATGTGGGGTAACCCTGGGTAACATTGGTCACCTCATATAACCTCGAGCAACCTCGTAAAGTTGAGAGTGCGTTTGGTAACGTTTGGTACTTCCTGCAACGTAGGGTAACCTCGAGTAACCTCGGGCACCGAGAGGTAACGTCCGGTGACGTCGGGCACCGGCGCGACCCGCCCGTGACGGACCGCGCGAGCCGTCGTCGCCTGCAGCAGCAGCCGCAGAGGAGGAGGACGAGGAGCGGCAGCAGCGGCGGCGGCAGCAGCGGCGGCGGCAGCAGTGCGGCCACTGCAGGCTGAGTGATGCCACTCACTCAGCCTGCACTCATCGCCAGCACTGCGCCTCCCTCGTGATCCATCTACCGCGCGCGTCAGTCTGTGCAGTCTGTACTGTTGTGGGGAGCGGTGCCGCAGTGGTGAGCGCGCTGCGCTACAAACCCGGCGACCCGAGTTCGATTCTCGCTCACGGCCAACACCAGTGACAATTATCTGAACCGGTTTAAGGACTCCCCTAGGTCCACTCAGCCTAAAATTAGTACCATGTGCGGTGTGTTAACATCGCCACGAGGAGGACAAAGGCGGTCGGGCGTGGTGCTGGTCACCCAAACACTTCCTCGTGTGGCTTGCCGGCTTTCGAAGGTGCTACTCGCTAACAGCACTTGCCCCAACAGTCTGTTCAAGGCTAAAGGGCGAATCTTTGTCTTAAGTATACAATTGGGCGAAATTATAACGAAACCAATGTTAACTATCTATCCTCCTATAATAATGATGGCAATGCGCACGTGACATGGCGATGGTAGATCTGTGATGTCACGACGGTATCACGATGGTAAACACATTACGTGTCTCTACACGGCATGAGAGTAGCCGTGTGTGTCGATACTCTGTATCTTTGTATCATCTGTGCAGAGTATTAACATCGTGTGTGCATATATACCATTGTTATTTTGTAACTAATATACCGGATATGCACGATTGTGTAGACACACGTATTATATATATTAAATATTGTGTCTGTATAATGCACAGTACATAATTAGTGTTGTGCGTCTGTAATGTACCATGTATAATTAGTATTTAATGTCTACAATGCACTCTACATGACGATGATTGTGTGTCTATAGTTTGGCTCCATCTCGCCTCCTCTCGGCCTCCACATCTAGGACTTAGTGTTTTAAACATGTTTATAAGAATGTATAAAATATAGGACAATATATAGGATTACTATTTGCATATGCATAAACGTTAATTCTAGTGGTAGTGGCAGTGCCTTACGCCGATATCCCCTACTCTACGCAAAGCCTAGCAGCAGTGAAGCGCTGTGTATATGTCTGTACACACGAATAAAGAATGCTGATGCGTGTGCATACCAAACACAAATGTTGTGTATGTGCACACTCCGTGTTGGCGTGATGCACACCTTGCATGTGTGTGTGGGTGTCGACGAGACGCAGCGTGCGTGTGTACTGCACATTGGTGATGACGCGTGTAAACGCGGCTGCAACTACACACATAAATACTCTTACACAGAGCAACACATAACTACACATTACACACAAAGGCATAAACATACCATGCCGCCGATACACACACACACAGGAGCATCTCGCACGCACTCACAAACATAAACAGACACGCGAGCCCGCGGCGCGTAAATACACATGACACACACACACATAACCGCGAAGCACACACACACATAAATACACATTACGCGGACAGCCAGCACACACACACACGCTTATGCCGACACACAGACGCATATATATCGAACAAAGACAAAGGTCCCCGTATAGCCTTTAACAGACAGTTGGGCCGACACGGCAAATGGGCTCAGCAGGCTGCCAGCACGACGCCCGGCCGCCTTTGTCTTCCCAATGCTGATGTTCACATTCCGCGACCAGATACTCGTTTAAGACTGAGTCGGACTTGGGGAGGGGTTCTGGACCGGTGCAGATATCCGCCACCGATGTTGGCTGTAAGACGGGAATCGAACTCGGGTCCGGCCCGGGTTAGGAGCGCAATGCGCTAACCACCGCTGTCCACACGCACAGAGACAAACACACCTCGGACACCCTGAACAGATTGTTGGGACACATACTTTTAGCGAGCGCCTATTAAGGCCATATGCACACACACGTTATAGATATATACACATGCATGCACATAAATCCACACACTACACACACACACACCACGTATTCATACACACGGACGCGCATACGCCCTGCGCCCTAACACGCTGTGCATACACCAACACGTGTACACAAAACACCCATCTCGCCCTGTAGCCCACACACACAGGCGCGCACCAATAGATCACTCATTGTGCAAGATCACTCGAGCGCGTGACAGCGACAGCAGAGTCTGTGCAGACACACGCACACCACCCGCGTACACGCGGGACACATCGACACTGCACGCATCACACGTATACACAACATATATACACAACATACATACACACACACATACACACACACGTACGTGTACAACACCGCGCACGTGCACATATGCACGAATCTGCAGTGTGTGGGATGATAACGATGAGCGTAAGTTCTAGGAATGAGAGAGGTGACATTTTGCACAAATGCAGTCGAGTGTTTTGAGTACAGTACAAGAAAATTATTGATTCACACGCTCATCATCATCGTCGGTGAACCGAGTAATTTGCCGCTGGCGGAGTGTGACGATAATGCCGACGGAAAGCTGCAAGCGAGCGAGACCCCCCCCCCCCTCCCCGTGTCGGCACCCGGGCCCCCTCTCTCACTCTCAGCCTCCACTGCACTGCGTCATGCTGCTGCTGCACTATCCACGTTGAATATCGCGTGCAGATACAACGCGGCGCCGTCTCGCCGCAATTCGCGGGGCAAGTGCCGCAGGCGGCGCCGACGTGGGCCGCTCGGCCACGCGGAGCGGCAGCGGCGATATCTAATAACCGCGGCGAGTTCTAATCTGAGGCTGAGGTTACTACGAACGGTGCGAAATAAGTTCAACATACCTACGTGCACCGTATATTTATACACACACATACATGTATATGCTAATACATACACACGTAGACATGTGTGTACACACACACGTGTACATACATATATACATATGTACATGCACGAGTGAGTCGAGGCCTGGAGCGCGGGTCAGGTGCGCGCGGGGTCGATGATGTTGACGATGTTGACGATGATGATGTTGGTGCTGATGGTAATAATGGTGGTGGTGATGGTCGTGTTGGTGCTGATGGTGATGATGGTGATAATGGTGGTGGTGATTTAATTTTTTACCTACGTGACTTTACCGAAAAAACCCAAGAATATGAATCATTGCAGTCACGAAAGCTTCAAATCTAGAAAGGTGATGGTAGTGTTGGTGCTGATGATGGTGGTGATGGTGGTGTTGATAGTAGTGTTGGTGCTGATGGTGATGATGGTGGTGATGGTGGTGGTGGTGATGGTCGTTTTGGTGATGATGGTGATGATGCGTGCGCGCGCGCGTGTGAGTAAATCGGCCACTCAATCATACACGCACATTCACACAAATACAATGCTAAAGACCACCCATATAGTCTTTAACAGACTTCGGGCAAGTAATGTTAGCGAGCACCTATTTAGACCGGAGTGGAGTGGCCAGTACTGCGCTCTGGGGGACACTCACTCCCACTCACTCACACTCACTCACTCCCACTCACTCACACTCACTCACTGTCGCACTCACTCACGCTCACACCCGCATTCACTCACTCACTCTCACACTCATTCACACTCACTCACTCTCACACTCACGCTCCCTCACTCACGCATGCACTCGCTCACTCACACTCACTAACTCTCACACTCACCCACTCTCACACTCACCCACTCTCACACTCACCCACTCTCACATTCACTCACTCGCACTCACGCAGACCCCTCCCGTGTCGCCTCGACTCGCCAAGCGCGCGTCTCCGTGGCTCCACGAGGCCGCGCGCCGCTCCCGGGACGGGATGGGGAGGAACGGGAATCAAAGAAAAGAAAACAAAGAGGGGGGCACAGGGAGGGGGGGGGGCGTGCGGTGCTGGAAAGGGTCTCTTCACAGCAGCACCCTACCTCTGGGGAGGCGCAGGGAGTCGAGGCGGGTGCTGAGCGCGGGGAGTGACGCGAGGCGGAGACCCCAGGACGTGGACCCGCGACGGAGCCCGGAGACACGCGGGGAGACGCGGGCGATGCGATGGGAGCAGCAGCAGCAGCGGCAGCGGCAACAGAGAAGAGGAGCAGGGAGAGGAGCAGGGAGAGGAGCGGGGAGAGGAGGAACGGAGATAATCGGGGGGTACATGAGCGAGGAGAGGAGACGCGAGGAGAGCCGCCGCGCTCCCGTGCGGCTCTGTCCCCGCTGGTGCCCTCGCGGCTGATGAATCCAATGAGAGGCGAATCCACGCAGCTTCGCAACGCCGCCTCCACCTTCCCGAGCCGTGGGGAGGAGCGCGACTACGCCACCGGCAGCGGCCATCGCTCAAAATTCACCTCAAACACGGGGGGGAACTTTCATCCGCCGGGCTCGCGTCTGGTTTTGTGAGATTTGGGGGGGCCGGTGGGGGTTTCGAGGGGGGGGGGAGTGGTTGATGTTGTTGAGGAAACTGAGCAGAGGGAGAGCGCAGCGCGGATCTGTGCGCGCGGCCCGGGACTCGGGGAGAGATGGGAGCCCCGAACCGCGATTTGTGCGCAGCGTGTCCAGCTTCATCAGCACCCCCATCATCATCATCTTCATCATCATCATCATCTCTCGCTACTGCACCACCACCATCGCACGCTGCGCCACCATCCCCATCATCATCTCAAGCTTCACCAGTGCCTCACGCTAGACCATCCCCGTCATCCAACGCTGCACCATCATCTCACAACTTACCATCATCATGTCACGGAGGATCAACATCATGGTCATCATCTCACACCTCAACATTATCATCCGACGTCCCAACATAGTCATCATCATCATCTCACGCCGCACACTCACATCACTCCGGCTCATCCCTGTTGAGCTTCGTTCATCTTCCAAGCGGTACCTATCATCTCCTTTGACCACAAGCTGTATCTCCTGCTCATCTCCGCTCATCTCTGCTCATGTTTGTCCCTCTCCCCCCCGCTCCCCCGGGCTCCCCCGTGGTGCTGAGTGAGCGAGCGAGCCCGCGTGGCCCCGCGCGTGCCCGTGCTAAGTGCCGCTGCCATCGCGAACGCGCGCGCGCACTCGCGGCGCGGGGGGGGGGGGCTGAGGGAGGGGCGAGGCGACGCTAATTCGGGGGGGAGGAGGAGGAGGGGGAGGAGGGGTGCAAGGGGAGGGGGGAGTCAGTAGCCCTCACCTCGTCAGATCTCATTGGCTGTGATTGCGTGACGGCCCTGATTTAGGTGGCTCATAAGGCCGGCCCATTAGGCGTCGCGCCGTTATATTCATCGGCCGGCGGCGACGCGCGGCCACTGCCGCGTGGCATCAACTTTAACAGCTACGACATCGACGATAAGAACAACGGCGACATCGACCAGTGTGACGAGAGCGAGCAGAGCGGGCGGCGGGAGACGAGCGTGAAACGAGATCAGGGGAGATTAGGGGCGAGAGCGGAGGAGGAGGGGGGGGGGGGCGGGAGCCGCCCGGCGCGGCAGCAGCAGCCTCGCGATGCTGTCGCACGCAGACATGCTGGACTCGCGACTCGTGCAGAGGAACATGTACTCCGCCGAGGGTGAGACGCCGCGGCCAGACACGCAGAGACACGCCGAGTCAAAACTCCAAGCGCCGAGTTGCGCAGACACACGCACCTCATCAAGTCCCGCTCGGAGACTTAGAGAGAGACACGCGGAGACACTATCGAGACACCCTTATACCAGAGACACGCCACGCGGAGACATACTGAGACACGCCGAGACACACCGAGACACGCGGAGACATACTGAGACACACGGAGACACCGAGACACGCGCAGACACCGAGACACGCGGAGACACGCGGAGACACCGAGACACGCGGAGACACGCGGAGACACCGAGACACGCGGAGACACGCGGAGACACCGAGACACGCGGAGACACCGAGAAACGCGGAGACACGCGGAGACACCGAGACACGCGGAGACACCGAGACACGCAATGATGCGCGCGGCGAGCGGAACTCCCGTTTCCATTCATCTCCATTAGCGCGGCGTGTTTACATTCGCGCGCGCTGGCGTGCGAGCAGCAGCAGCACGTGTCTCTTCGCGAGCGAGGGGACCGGGAAGGGGACCTCTGCTAGTCGGGATCCTGGTGGGGAGAACTCCGAAGACGACAGGGGTCCCGAGTGAGAGGGATTTTTGGAATTGGAGACTCCGCTAAAGGCGCCCTGGCTAAGAGGGACCCCCCCGAAAGGGGGCTCAAATAATGGAGACCCCCCCCCATCTCACGGACCCCCCCACCCATCACTCCCCCCCTTCTTTTCGTATGTTCAGGTCTCAAGGATCACTCTGAGATGCTGCGAGTCGCCGAGGCCAGCAAGTGTCGCCTGGTCGGCGTGGGCGGCAACGGGAACGAGCACCCGTGCGTCTCGGGGGGGTGCGGGGGCCCCGACGGAGTCACGATGCTCGGGGGGGACGACATGCAGCAGCAGCAGCAGAACCAGGGACCCGGCGGCGGAGGAGGAGGTGGTGGAGTAGGAGGAGGTGGAGGAGGTGGTGGAGGAGGAGGCGGCGGCTCGGGGCTGTCGGCTCTCAAGGAGCCGGACAGCAGCAAGCAGCAGTCGGGGGTGGCGCCGCAGAAGCAGAAGCGTCACCGCACGCGCTTCACGCCCGCGCAGCTCAACGAGCTGGAGCGCAGCTTCGCCAAGACGCACTACCCCGACATCTTCATGCGCGAGGAGCTGGCGCTGCGCATCGGCCTCACCGAGTCGCGCGTGCAGGTGCGTGCCGCGCGCGTGCAGGTGTGTGCACGTGTGCGCGGGGCGGGCGGGCGGGGCGACGGGTGTGCGTGTACACGTGCGGCAGCGTGTCGTTTGGATGCGTACGTATCGCGCGCGTGTGTGTGTACACGCGTGTGTTTGTACACGCGTGTGTGTGTACACGTGTGTGTGTACACGTGTGTGTGTACACGTGTGTGTGTGTGTGTACACGTGTGTGTGTGTACGCGCGGGTGATCGCGCGTGGTTTGTTGACGTGTGCGTGCAAGTCTGGTGTGCACGTGCGTGTACACGTGCGTGTGTTCACGTGTGTGTTCACGTGCGTGTACACGTGCGTGTGTATTCACGCGCGTGCGTATACACGTGCGCGTGTGCGGCCGCTGCCATCATTGTCATCGACACGGAGCTACGGTCGCTGCTATTCGCGCCGCGTCGTCGTCGTCGTCGCGTTTTCGCTGTCGCACTCCGCCACCGCGAACCCATCGCCCTCTTGTCGACCCTGGCGTCGTCGTGTTGTTGTCGTCGTGGTGGTGGTAGTGGTTGTCGTGGTGGTGGTTGTTATCCTGGTAATTGCTATCGTGGTTGTTGTTGTTGTCGAGGTGGGTGTCGCTGTTTCTGAGGTTATCGCGGAAGAGCGCGAACGCAGCGCGACCGCGGCGCGCTGCGTTCGCGACCCACAATGTGGGCAGCTTGAGTCGCGGTCGTCGATCAATAAAAACACCCAAAACTACTCGAGAGTTACACGAGCGACAACCAGAATGTTGACAACAACAACAACAGCAACAACAGCAACAGCCGTAATCATCGCCTTGGTAACTCTCATTCATAGCGGCCATCGGGTGACGATCCTGGCAGAACAATCATAACTCTCAACACAAACAGCGGCAGTCCCAATCAGAGCGACAGCGTAACAATAGCAACTATGAGCATAGCTAACTCGTATTGCAATAGGCACTGATACGAATCGTGAATTGTAACACTAGTTCACTGGTTAGATATTACATAAGTTAAATAGTACAATAATAGTTAAATGTAACAATTGTTAACTGGTTAGCAATGGCAGTGGTTAAACTTGTTAGATTTGACAATGGTTAACTGGCACAACAAGAGCCACTCTACGCTACCAGGAAGGTGTTTGCCGCTGCGTCCGCACCGTCAATTCCCGCAGAAGTTCCCGGCACGTGGAGCGAAACGTCGGACATAGCGTCACACACCACGGCACCGCGAGCCCACAGCGAGAGTAGCGCGGTAGCTGCGCAGTTACAATCGCCATCGCGTCAACAATAACCACAGCGGATGGGCAGCGATGACGCTGATGGTGGGGGTGATCGTGGTATTGGTTGTGGCGATGGTGGTGGCGATGATGATGGTGGTGGCGATGATGGTAATGATGATGGTGATGCTGGTAGTGATGATGGTAGTGTTGATGGTGATCGTGGTATTGGTGATGATGGTAGTGATGGTGATGATGATGGTGGTGGTGATGATGGTAGTGATGATGGTGATGGTGGTGGCGATGATGATGGTAGTGATGATGGTGGTGATGATGGTGACGATGATGGTGATGGTGGTGGTGATGATGATGGTGGCGATGATGATGGCGATGATGATGATGATGGTGGTGATGGTAGTGATGGTGATGATGGTAGTGATGATGGTGATGGTGGTGGTGATGATGGTGGTGATGTTGGTAGTGATGGTGATGATGGTAGTGATGATGGTGATGGTGGTGGTGATGATGGTGGTGATGATGATGGTGATGATGGTGAAAGTGGTGATGATGGTGATAGTGGTGGTGATGGTGGTGATGATAGTGGTGATTAGGTGATGGTGGTGATGATGGTGGTGATGATGTTGGTGATGGTGGTTTGTGTGTAAAGTTGCGCCGCGTCCGCGAAGTCCGAGCGATCATCGCCGCCGCGCCGCTCGGCGCGGGGCCTGCCTCGGCGTGAGAGCCGCGTGAACCCCGGGGGGACCCACGTCTCTCTACTTTACCCGCAGCGTGCCCACCACGTAAACATGTATGCGTCATTGTACAATCATTACTACGGTGAGGACTACTATTATATTATCATCATTGATACTGTCACGAGGGAGGGTCATGACCACCCGACAGGGGCCCGGGCGCGATGCCTCTCGTCGTCGTCGTCACCGCCGTCGTCGTCGTTGGCGGCGCGCGGTGTCGAGAGACGCGGCGGCCTCGTCGCTTCCCGCGGGCGGCGTCGATGTTGTGGCGCGCGCACTCCCACGGAGACAAAGCTCCCCCGGGTAGCCTGCACAGACTGTTGGGGCGAGTGCTGGTCACGGGCAGTGCCCGCGGAGGCCGGCGCGGCGCGCGACCAGATCGGGAGGTCCAGAACCGGTCCAGACGTCACTCGCCACTGACGTGAGCCGTGGCCAGGATCGGAACTGAGGTACGAGACTTGAAAGCGCGAACCCGCTGTCCGCTCCTTCAGTGCCCCCATGGCCAAGCACGGCGTGGCGAGGAGGCCTCACGCAGCACTGGGTTGTATGCGCGTGCGCACGCACGCAGATACGGCTACACATGCGAGCGTGAGTGTGTTTATGTATTTGCCTGTTGTGTTTACCAGTTGATATCTGTATTGGTGAATGTGTGCACATATGCGTACGTTTATAGTATAAGTATATATGTGTATGTTCTATATGTGTATACTGTATATATGTGCATGTTTCTGTCTTTGTACGCATTTGCGTATTTGTCGTTGTGTGTTTATATAGAGCGGAGACACCCGAGGTCGATTCTCGTACTGGCCACCAACACCAGTGACGATTATCTGAACCGGTTCCGGGCCTCTCCTAGGTCGACTCAGCTTCAAATTAGTACCTGGTGCGATGCGTAAACATCAACATCATCGGCCAGGTGCAGTTGTGACCACCCCCTCGTGCGCCGTAGCGACCTTCATAGCTGCTCGCCAACAGCACTTGCCCCAACAGTCTGTGTAGGCTATACGGGGGATTCATACTCTTAGGTTTTTTCCGGTAAAGTCACGTATGTAACAAAAAACCTAAGAATATGAATCCTTGCAGTCACGAAAGCTTAAAATCTAGAATTATACGGGGGATGTTTGTCGTTTTATATAATATTTATGTATGTGTGTGTGTGCATGTAATATGTATATGTAACTGCGATTACTCTATGTGGCTATGAATGTGTGTACGTGCGTGCCGGCATGGCAGGATGTTTGTACTCTTACCGCTCGCAACCTGTTCGCGTTCACGAGGAGGGGGGGGGGGGGTGCGTGGACCCGGGACTCGGTGCCTCTGCACCCGGGGGGGGGGGGGGGGGCTCAGTGCTGAGCGCACGAAGCTGCGTGCACGCCCTGAATAGGCGCTCGCTCACAGCGCGTGCCCCAACAGTCTGTGCAGGCCACATGGGGTCTGTGTGCTTTGTTTGCGAGCGTGTGTCTGGGTCTATTCAGCGTGTACACGCGCCGCACGACCTGTGTGTGTGTGCTGCTGCTGATGCCGCACGCTCTCGCCCTTATCAGATGACGTGCACGCTGTCGCGTACACACCCTCGTCTTACGTACGCGCCGTAGAGGTTCATATTTGCATTAGTCGTGATCGATCCACTGTTGAATGAAGGCTTCCCCCAGGTCGCCGCCTTGTATATTCACCACGTCATGAAACAAACACGGCTGATTCTATATTATACAGAGTTATATATATATACCCGTAATAGAACGTACACGCTCATAAATACACTCCTATTGCTCTAAGATGATACACATGCACCGACACCAGTGACGATTAACCGAACCGGTCCTGGGCCTCCCCTAGGTCGACCCAGCCTCCAATGCGTGCCTGGTGCGGTGTGTAGATTTTACCACGAGGGAGACAAAGGCGGATGGGCGTGGTGCTCGCCACCCGTCCACTTCGTTGTGAGCCATGCCGGTCTTCGAAGGTGCCACTCGCTAACAGCACTTGCCCCAACAGTCTGTTACAAACTATTTGTGTCTAATAATGGTACACGTGTTGTAAATATAGAGGACGGTGCGTGGGGGTGATGATGTTCTGGAAGGCGTAGACGGCTGAAACGTGGCACAAACGTTGTCGAGTCTCCGCTGAGCATTAAACAATCTCACACGCAAGCCCAGCAGCATCGGTGGACCGAGTAATTCGCCTCCCGCGGAGTGTGACGCTGAAGACGAAAGAGAGCGAGCCTAGCTCACTCACTCCGATGTCACTAAAACACGAAGGGAAATATCCCCCGCACATCCTGAACAGGCGGTTGGGGCAAGTACTATTCGCGAGAAACTACGAAGACCAGCAACACACTCGGCCACCTCTGTCTCCCCAGTAGCGATTATTGGAAGGCTCATGACCAGTCAAAATATTCGCTGTCTTTGTTATTGGTCGTTAGCGGGAATCGAACTCGGGTGGCCGGGTTCGTAGCGCAGTGTGGTAATTAATACACCGCGTGTCCGAACAAACCGCGTGTTACTCACGCACCCCGTATACGAACATATGAGTGTGTATGTGTGTGTTTGTGTGTATGTATGACAATGTGTTATCCATAATAGAGGTGTTTTGGCGTAGATCGCGTCAATATATAAGTGAGTGTGTATTGTGGGGAGTGAAGGCGCAGTGGTTAGCGCCGTTGACACACACGTCCTGAGCTCCGAACCCGGCGACCCCAGTTCAATTCCCATTAACACCCAACACGAATGACGATTATTTGAAACGGTCCTGGGCCTCTCCTAGGTTGACTCAGCCTCATATGATGACCTGGTGTGCTGTGTAAATATCGTCACTGGGGAGACAAAGGCGGTCGGGTGTGGTGCTGGCCACCAACCCCCTCGTGTGCCGTGCGCGCTCACAGCACTTTCCCCAACACTCTGTTACAATGGGGATATTTGGCTACAATGGGGATATTTATCTATATGAGTGTGTTCGTGTGCATGAGTGTGTTCGTAGCCTAAACAGCTTTTGTTCGACCGGATCGAGGGGGCTAAACGGGCGCGGCACGGGCTAGAAAAGAGATGGAATGATGTGGTACAGGAGGATGTGGAGCTGAGTGGACTTGCCGATGACTGGTACCAGCGGTGTTAAGATCGGCCTCAGTGGAGGAGGCTCGTGAAGGACGCTACTGGGCAGTTGGAGTCAGTTGCCCTCCAACAACAACGGAGGACGGAGAAGCGACGCTCACAACAACGAGCGGAGTGCCGGGTGGCTAAAGCACAGCAAGTTGGCACAGTAGGGGGCACAGGTGGTGCATCAGCCAGTCATCTCGGTCATCTCGGTCAGTCGACCAGTGGCACCTGGGTCTGCCCCGTGACCTCCTGCCAGCGGGCGTTCGACACTTCACGTGGCCTCAAGGTGCACTTGGCCTGGCACAAGCGTCGTGGTGACGTCACCGCCACTTAGTGGCGAATGGCGGTTGTTGTTGTTGTTGTTGTTGTGTGTGTATGGGTGTATGAGTGTGTATGTGTGTATGGGTGTGTATGAGTGTGTATGGGTGTGTGTGTGTATGGGTGTGTATGAGTGTGAGTGTGTATGAGTGTGTGTGTATGAGTGTGTGTGAGTGTGTATGAGTGTGTATGAGTGTGTGTGTATGAGTGTGTATGAGTGTGTATGTGTGTGTGTGTGTATGAGTGTGTATGAGGGTGTGTGTATAAGTGTGTGTGTATGAGATGAGTGTGCATGTGTGTGTGAGTGTGTATGAGTGTGTGTGTATATGAGTCTGTGTGTATGAGTGTGCATGAGTGTGTGTGTATGAGTGTGTATGAGTGTGTATAGATGTGTGTGTGTGTGAGTTTGTATGAGTGTGTATGAGTCGCGCGCATCGCGACCGCGGTTTGTAAACTCACAATGGAGGTGATGGCGCAAAGATCATGACCACCACCATCATCACGAATACCATCATCACCACTACCATCAATACCACCACCACCACCATCATCACGAATATCATCATCAACACCACCATCAATACCACCACCATCAATACCACCACCATCAACACCACCACCATCAACACCACCACCATCACCACCACCATCACCACCACCATCATCACCACCATCATCAATACCACCACCACCACCACCATCATCACGAATATCATCATCACCACCACCATCAATACCACCACCACCATCAACACCACCACCATCAACACCACCACCACCATCATCAACACCACCATCAACACCACCACCATCATCACCACCATCATCAACACCACCACCATCAACACCACCACCATCATCACCACCATCATCAACACCACCATCATCACCACCACCATCATCACGAATATCATCAACACCACCATCAATACCATCACCACCACCATCATCAACACCACCACCATCAACACCACCACCATCATCACCACCATCATCAACACCACCATCATCACCACCACCATCATCACGAATATCATCAACACCACCATCAATACCACCACCATCATCTTCACCAAGTCGATCAAAAATCAAACTCGGCCCCTCGCCATGGCAAAAAAGCGCGACGCGGTTCGCGACAGCGCACGGCTCGCGACGAGTGTGGGGTCAAGTGCCCACGCGTGCCGGTGTGTTAATATGTAAACACAACACGTGCGCGTGTGTTCATGTGTACGTGCGCGTGTGTTAACTTACAATGAACACACGCGTACACAAGTGCGCGTGTGTTTTCACCTATACGTGTAAATACGTGTCAGCATTTATACTGTATACATATGGAGGATCTACACACGCGTCCTGTAGGGTTTACACACTCACTCTAGAGGGTTAACACACTCACTCTAGAGGTTTACACACCACTCTAGAGGGTTAACACACTCACAATGGAGGGTTTATTCACTCACAATGGAGGTGTACACGCTGCAGTTAACTGCTCGCGTTGCGATGTCACAAAGGACTTGAAGGAGAAAGCGCTATTACACAAAGGCAAAGATCCCCCGGGTAGTCTGTGTGGACTATTGGGACAAGTGCCGTTAGGGAGCAGCCGCAGAGGCCGTCACTGCGCACGATGCTCGGTGGCCCTCACGACGCTCGGCCGCCTTTGTCTTCCTAATTCCGATATATTTATCCACCGCGCCAGGTGCTCCGTTGAGGCTGAATCGACCTCGGGGAGCGCCCAGGACCGGTTGAGGTATTCGTCACGCAATTTGGCCGCGAGCGGGAAAACGATCTGGGGTCGCTAACCGCTGCACCACCGCTCCCCACGTGATCACTCCACGCGACACAGCCAAGTCGGCGCGCGTGCGCGTGCGTCTGGGGGGAGTGGTGGGGCTGCGAATATCTGAACCGATGCCGGCTCTGCCCTGTGTCGACTGAGCGCTAAATGAGTCCATGGTGCGCTGTGTGGTGCGCTGTGGGAGACGAGGGCGACGGGGCGTGGTGCTGGCCACCCACCGCCTCGTTTGTAGTAGCGGCCTTCATAGGCGCGACTCGCTTACAACACGTCCCCCAAAAGCTCGTGTGCGCAATACAGGGGGCCTTCGTCTTCAATGTTTGTTTATTAATACATGCATCCCGTTATCTAGTGTTGTCGTGGAATAGTGTCAAACATGTGCCAATGAAGCCCCCGCACCCTCTCTTCACTCTCAGCTCTCATCTGCCCATCCGCGCTCCCCTCTCACGTCATTATGCGGACGCTTTAAAACGTAAACAAAAGTAACATCATCATAATCATCCTCGCCACCACCATCACACCATCATCATCATCATCCCCACCACTGTCTGCATCTCCACCATCATCTGTATCATCATCTATATCACTGTCACCATCGCCACCATCACCTCCACCACTGTCTGCATCTCCACCATAAATTTCCACCACTATCATTATCCCCTTCACTTCCACTACCTCCATCATCATCATAATCATCATCTCCACCACCACGAGAATGATGATGTTGATGGCCGGCGCCTGGGCACGTGCGTAATTTACACACGTGTAATAATGACACACGTGTAATAATGACACACGTGCGTGTGTGCGTGTGCTGTGTAAACCATGTTGGCACACCATGCAGAATATCCACGTGAATATGTCCGCGAGTAGCCGTGACTATGAGTACCCGTGTGGGCTGTGAGGTGAGGGTGTTCACGCCGTGCATACGCACACGCAGCCGGCATGTGCTCATGTGCACCGCACATATTATCTAGAGTATGTTACTCGCTAACACGTATAGGTGCTCGCTAAGGGCACTTGCCCCATTAGTCAGTTAATACTATATGGGGGAGATTTGTATTTGTTTTGCATGTGTCGCAGTAGGTGAGCGCGCTGCGCTACGAACCTGGCGATCCGAGTTGGCTCACGACCGATCAGTGGCGAGTATTTGATCCGGAACTGGGCCTCCTCTCCTCGGTCGACTTGGTCTTAAATGAGAAACTGGTGGCGGCGAGTAAACATCAGCGCTGGGAAGGCAAAGGCGTTCGGGCGTGGTGCTGGTCACACCACTCCGCCGTGTCGCGTGCCGGCCTTCATAGGTGCTCCTCGCTAACAGCACTTGCCTCATCTGCCTGTTGAAGGCTACACGGGGGATCTTTGTCGTTGTGGTCCCCCCTTGTGCGCGCGCGCGCTCCTCGAACCCCGGATCGCGGCGCGCGTGCGCGGTCCGCGCTTCTCGTCAATTAATTCATTAACGACCCCGGCGAATTCACGGGCACGGAGCGACCCGCGACACTCGGCACCCCACGGAGCCCCACTCCCCTACCTAGCCCCTGCCCCCGCCGGGGGTAGCCGGGGGTGTGCGTGGAGTGTGCGTGGAGTGTGCGTGGAATGCGCGTGCACACTCACACGCTGTACAACACACACTCACTGTAATACAAAGATAAATATCAACGTGTAACCTTTAACAGACTGTTGAAGCGAGGGCTGTTAGCGAGCAGCACCTATCAAGGCTGGCACAGCACACGAGGGCGCCGTGTGGCCAGGGCCACGCCAGGCCGCCTTTGTCTCCCCAGTGACGATGTTTCCACACCGCACCGCACCAGGGACTCATTTATTAAGGGTCGACCTCGAGGAGGGCCAAGACCAGTTCAAATAATCGCCGTCATTGCTCGTGAGCGGGAATCGAACACGGGCCGCCGAGTCCGGAGCGCAGTGGAGCGCTCCCCGCGCGGCGCCGCCGCTCCCCGCGCTCCCCGCATGGAGACGCACGAGGCGGAGACGCCGCTTGCACCCAGAGGCAGTGCGCCAGCAGCAACAGCAGCGGTGCAGCAGCAGCAGTAGCAGCAGTAGCAGCAGCAGCAGCAGTGCAGCAGTAGCAGCAGTAGCAGCAGTAGCAGCAGCAGCAGTAGCAGCAGTAGCAGCAGCAGTAGCAGCAGTGCAGCAGCTGTGCAGCAGCAGCAGTAGCAGCAGCAGTAGCAGCAGCAGCAGTGCAGCAGCAGTGCTGCAGGCAAGCGAGCCTGACTGCTGATGAGACACTCGAGTGTGGAAACCGGTCCTCATTGTGCTTGTTTCAAACCAACGTGGCCGAGGGGATGCGGACACTCACACCACAACCGCAGCACGTGTACGTGGAGACAGCCACGGGGCGTATGGTCTCAAGTTTATATCGTCGGGTTAGCGCCTGGGGGCACACACGAGGAGGAATGTTATTGTTGATGTTTATGTTGTTCAGATCAACGGCAAGTGGCGGGGCGATGGCGGGGGAGATGGGGGGGGCAATGGGGGGGGGGGGGCGATGGGGGGGCGATGGGGGGGGGCTGACTTCTATAACAAAACGCGAGGACAGATGGACGCGCTCAGCCATGGACAGAGAAGATCTGAACAGAGACCGGGCGGGGGGGGGAGGGGGGGGAATCAGCGCGGACGAGGATGAAGGGAGGGAGTTGACCATCGGGGCAGAAGCAGACAAGGAGTGACCACCCGCTGAATGGAAGTTGGTCGGGCGGCGGTAGTTGGAGCTTGCTGGAGCGGCGGCCGCGTGGGTTGCTGTGTGCAGGACGACGCGCGCGGCGGTGGCCGTGGTGGTGCGCAGACAGCGCGTGCGCCCCGTGAATGTGTTCACTTCCGCGCCGCTTTTAAACGGAGAGATGCCATGCGGACCGCACACGTGCACACACACAAGGATCCCCCGTGTAGTCTTAACAGACTGTAGGGGCACGTGCTGTTAGCGAGCACCTATGAAGGCCGAACTGTACACGAGGGGGTCGGTGGCCCGCACCACGCCCGACCGCCTTTGTCTCCCCGGTGGCGATGTTTACACATCGCACCAGATACTCATTTGAGTCGGGGAGGCCCAGGACCGGTTGAGATTATCGTCACTGGTGTTGGTCGTGAGCGGGAATCAATCCCGGGTCACCGGGTCTATAGCGCAGCGCGATAACCGCTACACTATAGCACACGCGCGTGTTCATCGTCTGGCCTGTACCGTGTGAGTACTTATAACCGCGTGCAAGTCTATTCACATCTCACATACACGCACAGAGACCCGCATCGCGACTCGTGTAGAGCACAGCGGTGTTGTCGAAGCGCTCGGCGAGGTGCCGTTCTCGTGCAGAGGGCGACGCAGAGGAAGCACAAACGAGCCGGAGGGCGGCAGCGGCGCTACCTGCAATTGCCGAAGCTCTGCGGTCCTCTGTATATGAATATGTTATTGGTCAATTGATGAGTATTGAATGGAAATAGATAGTTCACTGTATGCATGAACGAGACAATTGGCATAAAACATCGTCGTTCGAGAATCTGGGCCCCAGCAATCATGGCGCGGGGTGGTCCGATTGGTTAGACTGTCAAGGGCGCGTGAGTGCGTGGACTCTCCCTGAGGTGTGTGTGTTGTGTGTGTGTTGTGTGTGTGTTGTGTGTGTGGTGTGTGTGTGTTGTGTGTGTGTAGTGTGTGTGTGTGTTGTGTGTGTGTGTTGTGTGTGTGTTGTGTGTGTGTTGTGTGTGTTGTGTGTGTGTTGTGTGTGTTGTGTGTGTGTGTGTTGTGTGTGTGTTGTGTGTGTGTGTTGTGTGTGTGTGTTGTGTGTGTGTTGTGTGTGTGTGTTGTGTGTGTGTGGTGGGGCAATAGCGGTTTGCGCACTGCACCACGAACCCGGCGTCTGTGTTCAATTCCCGCTCACGGCCACAAACGCCAGTGACGGATATCTCAACCGTTCTTGGGCCTCTCCCCTAGGTCGACCCGGCCTCAAATGAGTACCTGGTACAATGTGTAAATATTGCCACTCGGGAGACAAAGGCGGCCGGGCGTGGTGCTGGCCACCCACCCCCTCGTGCGCCATGCCGGCCTTCATAGGTGCGACTCGCTAACAGCACTTGCCCCAATAGTCAGTTAAGGCTATATGGGGGGTCTTTATAAAACACGCACACGTGTGTGTGCACCCTCACAAATTCCATGATGTGTAGTTGATGTGCATGGCGTGTGTGTCTTTCAATGTGTACACGCGTAAGGATACACGCGACGCACTGTCGCACTATATAGGTGTGCGTGTGTGTACATGGATCTTCAGTAGATGAATGCTGTCCTCTAAACACGTGCTGTGTGTGTACGCAAGTACGAGTGTCAGTGTGTGCACGAGGTGGCGGTGGTGCAGCGGTTAGCGCACCGCGCCACGGCTAACATCAACGGCGGCGAGGGTGACACGATCCACTCCGCGTTTTGTGCTGTGCTTACTCCTCTCTCGTTGGATCTGTGCCATTGTGTGCGCATCGTCGTCGTCATCACTCTGATCGATCCACTGCTGGATGAAGGCCTCCTCCCCATCCTCTCGCCGGCCCTCATGCTCCTGCGATGCGACAATCGCGTGGATGTCTCTCCGGGGCCTCCGGGTTTCTCTCCACATTTAAAAACATGCGTTTAGATTATTTAACTCCTAAAAAATTCCACGCGATAAGCCACTTCGTTGAGCTATAATTTGTGACCAAATCGCTTCAGAAAAACAGCTGTATAGCTCAGTGGGCCTTACGTGGTAAAATATAAAATCATTTTCAGTTCAAATCCCGCACGCTAGCCGCGCTCCAAATCCGCGGCGGTGATCGTCCGCTCGTGGTCGTCACTGAGCCGGCCTCGGGCCGCGTTCAATCGTCTGGCTGCCATTCCTTCACCAGTCTCACCCGTCTCACGGTGGCCATTCCTCGTCCGCTTACCTCCGAACAGTCCACGTGATGTCGATCGTGTGCGCCTGTTCTCTGATCGTCGTGTTCCTCTCTCTGTGTCTCAGTCTAAATCGCACGCTCCCACTCTCTCGCCGTGCTCCAGTTTTCTCTCTGTGCGAGCCCACGTCTCTGATCCACGCGTCTCAGCACGGGTCGAAGTGTTGCTTCTCAAATCAAATCCAGTTTTGCAAAAGCGCTCCTCCACCCGAGCTCTTGAGCGCCTCTTTATTACGTCATCAGTTTGACCCCCTGGCCACCGTCAGTAATTGCCTCAGCTGCACCACCCACTCCAGTGGTGGCCCTCCATGATGGGCACGCGTCTCGCCGCGACTCGGCAACGGATCGAGGTGAAGGAACCGACGGCAATCGGACGTTGTCGAGATCCTGGTTGGGAGTTGACTCCCCATCATCATCATTGCTTCCGTGTCGATAAAATTAGTACCACTTTGTGGGGGAAGTCAACTGCGCTTGTCCTGTGGATATACTCCTCGTATGTGTGTGTGTGACAAAAGGCGTGTGCGTATAGATTGGTGGGGACAGTGGTGTTAGCGAGCACCTGTTAAGGCCGGCATGGCGCACGATAACGTGGTGTGTTTGTGTAAATCTGTCTGTCTGTGCGTGGGGATATGTGTGCGTCTATGTGTGTATCTGTACAAGTACGTGTGCACGTGCATACTTGTGTTTGCATGCACATGTGATGAAGCTGATCGGCAGTGTCGCGGTTCGCGCACCACGCTACGAACCCCGAGACCCGAGTTCGATTGCCGCTCACGACCAACATAAGTGGCAAATATCTATGTAAATCGGTCCTGAGCCTCCCCTCCGTCGACAAGGTGTATACACATCTGCATTGGGGACACAAAGGCGGCTGGGTGTGGTTCTGGCCTTCATAGGTATTCCCAAACAGAAGTTGCTATAACAGTGGCTCCGTCTGTGATGGGGGATCTTCGGCTTTGTTCTTGTTTCCGCGCCTGTGAGAGAGAGAAGAGCATGCCTCGCCAAACGGTGCTCGCCAACAGGAGCTCGCTAACAGGCGCTAGGAGCTCGCTAACAGGAGCTCGCTAACAGGAGGTCGCTAACAGGGCTCGCTAACAGGAGGTCGCTAACAGGAGGTCGCTAACAGGAGCTCGCTAACAGGAGGTCGCCAACAGGTGCTCGCTAACAGGAGCTCGCTAACAGGGCTCGCTCACGACGTCAATGACCCCCCCGCCCCGTCCCCCTTGTTAATGGACGGCGTCGCGCCCACCCCGATTGCCGCTCGCTGCTCGTGCCTGCCGCCTGCACCCCCCTCCCCCTGGTCGCCTTCGCCTTGGTGACGGGCATCCTGTCCTGCCACCCCCCCCCCCCCTCTGTCCCTGCTCGTTGCTGCCCCTCTCGTGTCTTCACTGGGCGCAGTCGACCCTCACCTGGCGATGCCATCCCTCCCGTGACCCCCTCTCCTCCACCGGTTGTGACCCCTCCTCCCGTGACCCCCTCTCCTCCACCGGTTGTGACCCCTCCTCCCATGACCCCCTCTCCTCCACCGGTTGTGACCCCTCCTCCCGTGACCCCCTCTCCTCCACCGGTTGTGACCCCTCCTCCCGTGACCCCCTCTCCTCCACCGGTTGTGACCCCTCCTCCCGTGACCCCTCTCCTCCACCGGTTGTGACCCCTCCTCCCGTGTCCCCTCCGGGCAGGTCTGGTTCCAGAACCGCCGCGCCAAGTGGAAGAAGCGCAAGAAGACGACCAACGTGTTCCGCACCCCGGGCGCGCTGCTGCCGCCCGCGGGCCTGCCGCAGTTCCCTCCCTCCATGGCCGACTCGCTGTGCTCCTTCCACGCGGGGGACGCGCGCTGGGGCGCCGCCATGTCCGGCGTCTCGTCGCTGCCGCTGCCGCCGTCTCTGGGCCGCCAGCCCCAGATGGGGCAATCCCTGTCGCAGTGCAGTCTGGGCGGGGGCCCCAACCACATGGGGCTGTCGAACGGCGGCGGGCTGCAGTCGCACCTGTACCAGCCCTCGTTCCCCGGGATGGTCTCCACGTCGCTGTCGGGGCCGCCGCAAGTGGTGAGCACCGTCCCCACGGGCTCCCCGCAGCTCTGCGGCTCTCCCGAGGTCGGGGACATGTGGCGGGGCACGAGCATCGCCTCCTTGCGCCGCAAGGCCCTGGAGCACACGGTCTCCATGAGCTTCGCCTAGCAGAAGGGGGGGGGGGGTAGGGGACGGGGGGTAAGGGGTGGGAGGGTAAGAAACTGGGGGTGGGGGGGGGGCATTGGGGGATCTGTGCCGGACCCCAGGGGACCGCGTTGGGGCCAGGTAGGAAGGAGTCGGACCTCGTCCGGTTCGGAGCCAGGTGGGTCGCCTCGGCCCCCATGGGCTCCAGCCGCCTCTGACCGACTGACGGGGCCCGGGGGGTTCCGTGGCGCCGGCGCGAGGGGAGCGCTGGTCCTCCTGGCACACGAGGAGGGGTCCCTGTGGCGTCTCCGTGGATGGCGTCCTTCAGGGATCTCTGTGGGTCTCGATGGTTTCTCTACAGGTCTCCATGGCGTCTTTACGGGGGTTCTGTAGGTCTCCATGGGCCCTGGTGTGCCCTCCGCAGGGTCTCTATCGAGGTCCGGCGGAGTCCATTCTGGGTCCCGACGAGTCTCTGTGGGATCTCTATGAGGTGTCTGTCTGTGGGATCTCTATGGGGTGTCTGTCTGTGGGATCTCTATGGGGTGTCTGTCTGTGGGGTCCCGGTGGGGTCCCGGTGGGATCTCTATGGGGTCCCGACGGACTCTCTGTGGAGTCTTTATGGGGTCTCAGTGGAGTCTTTATGGGGTCCCGGTGGGGTCCGAACGGGGTCCCGCTGGGGTCTGCAGGGGTCTCAGTGGGGTCTGCAGGGGTCTCAGTGGGGTCTGCAGGGGTCTCGGGGGAGCGCCCTTTGTACATATGCGGCCGCGCGCCGCCCGTGCTCGTGAGTGTCTGTACCCCGTGTCCATCCCGTGTCGTGTTTTGCTCTTTCACCGTCCCGTGCTTGACCGTATGAAACTACAGTATATAGGCCTACATTATATATATACAGTCTATATGACCCCGAGAGGGCGAGGGGTCACGGAGCGACGCGGGGTCTCTCGATGGGCGCGCGACGGCTCCTCGTCCCCCGCCACCCGCGAGACGTCGAACGAGGAGGCACCTGGTGGCTGACTGGAGGGGTTTGTTCACGAACGCGTTCATCGGTTGATTGATTTAGCGACTCCGCTGTTCGTTTTGTACCCGGAGCCGCGGGGCCGCGCTTTGAATTAAAGTGACCGAACGAGTCCGTGTCCGTGTCCATCCGCGTCGCGACACAAAAACAATGTCACACAGTGACACACCAGCAGTGACACACCAGCAGTGATACACCAGCAGTGACACACCAGCAGTGTCACACCAGCAGTGATACACCAGCAGTGACACACCAGCAGTGACACACCAGCAGTGATACACCAGCAGTGACACACCAGCAGTGTCACACCAGCAGTGATACACCAGCAGTGACACACCAACAGTGTCACACCAGCAGTGACACACCAGCAGTGTCACACCAGCAGTGATACACCAGCAGTGACACAGAGTGACACATCAGCAGTGACACACCAACAGTGTCACACCAGCAGTGACACACCAGCAGTGTCACACCAGCAGTGACACACCAGCAGTGACACACCAGCAGTGACACACCAGCAATGTCACCCCAACAGTGTCACACCAGCAGTGACACACCAGCAGTGATACACCAACAGTGTCACACCAGCAGTGACACACCAGCAGTGACACACCAGCAGTGACACACCAGCAGTGTCACCCCAACAGTGTCACACCAGCAGTGACACACCAGCAGTGTCACACCAGCAGTGACACACCAGCAGTGACACACCAGCAGTGTCACACCAGCAGTGATACACCAGCAGTGATACACCAACAGTGTCACACCAGCAGTGACACACCAGCAGTGACACACCAGCAGTGTCACACCAGCAGTGTCACACCAGCAGTGTCACACCAGCAGTGACACACCAACAGTGTCACAACAACAGTGTCACACCAGCAGTGACACACCAGCAGTGTCACACCAGCAGTGTCACACCAGCAGTGCCACACCAGCAGTGACACACCAGCAATGTCACACCAGCAGTGATACACCAACAGTGTCACACCAGCAGTGACACACCAGCAGTGACACACCAGCAGTGTCACACCAGCAGTGACACACCAGCAGTGACACACCAGCAGTGTCACACCAGCAGTGACACACCAGCAGTGTCACACCAGCAGTGTCACACCAGCACACATGGTGTCACACACTTGGTGTGTCACACACAATGTCGTTTGTCTGCAGAACAGGCGTCACCCGTCCCGATGAATGTGTCACTGGGTGTGTCACTTTGTATCCCTGTGTTGTTATTGCGTACAGTGCTATGATGCTAGTGTGTGTATTACTGTTTAGTATTGTGTTTATAATTGTGTATATTACTGTTTACTGTATATTACTGTGTTTATAATTGTGTATATTACTGTGTGTATCATTGTGTATATTACTGTGTGTATCATTGTGTATATTACTGTGTGTATCATTGTGTATATTACTGTGTGTATCATTGTGTATATTACTGTGTTTATTACTGTGTATATTACTGTGTGTATCATTGTGTATATTACTGTGTGTATTACTGTGTATTACTGTGTGTATCATTGTGTATATTACTGTTTGTATCATTGTGTATATTACTGTGTGTATCATTGTGTATATTACTGTGTGTATCATTGTGTATATTACTGTGTGTATTACTGTGTATTGCTGTGTGTATCATTGTGTATATTACGGTGTGTATCATTGTGTATATTACTGTGTGTATTACTGTGTATTGCTGTGTGTATCATTGTGTATATTACTGTGTGTATCATTGTGTATATTACTGTGTGTATCATATATATTACTGTGTGTATCATTGTGTGTGTTACTGTGTGTATCATTGTGTGTATTACTGTGTGTATCATTGTGTATATTACTGTGTGTATCATTGTGTGTGTTACTGTGTGTATCATTGTGTATATTACTGTGTGTATCATTGTGTATATTACTGTGTGTATCATTGTGTGTATTACTGTGTGTATCATTGTGTATATTACTGTGTGTATCATTGTGTATATTACTGTGTGTATCATTGTGTATATTACTGTGTGTATCATTGTGTGTATTACTGTGTGTATCATTGTGTATATTACTGTGTGTATCATTGTGTATATTACTGTGTGTATCATTGTGTATATTACTGTGTGTATCATTGTGTGTATTACTGTGTGCATCATTGTGTGTGTTACTGTGTGTATCATTGTGTATATTACTGTGTGTATCATTGTGTATATTACTGTGTATATTACTGTGTGTATCATTGTGTGTGTTACTGTGTATATCATTGTGTGTATTACTGTGTGTATCATTGTGTATATTACTGTGTGTATCATTGTGTATATTACTGTGTATATTACAGTGTGTATTACTGTGTGTATCATTGTGTATATTACGTGTGTATCATTGTGTATTTTACTGTGTGTATCATTGTGTGTATTACTGTGTGTATCATTACGTATATTACTGTGTGTATCATTGTGTATATTACTGTGTATATTACAGTGTGTATTACTGTGTTTATTTTTGTGTGTATTACTGTGTGTATCATTGTGTATATTACTGTGTGTATCATTGTGTATATTACTGTGTGTATTACTGTGTATTACTGTGTGTATCATTGTGTATATTACTGTGTGTCATTGTGTATATTACTGTGTGTATCATTGTGTATATTACTGTGTGTATCATTGTGTATATTACTGTGTGTATCATTGTGTATATTACTGTGTATATTACTGTGTATATTACTGTGTGTATCATTGTGTATATTACTGTGTGTATCATTGTGTATATTATTGTGTGTATCATTGTGTATATTACTGTGTGTATCATTGTGTATATTACTGTGTGTATCATTGTGTATATTACTGTGTGTATCATTGTGTATATTACTGTGTGTATCATTGTGTATATTACTGTGTGTATCATTGTGTATATTACTGTGTGTATCATTGTGTATATTACTGTGTGTATCGTTGTGTGTGTTACTGTGTGTATCATTGTGTATATTACTGTGTGTATCATTGTGTATATTACTGTGTGTATCATTGTGTATATTACTGTGTGTATCATTGTGTATATTACTATGTATATTACTGTGTGTATTACTGTGTGTATCATTGTGTATATTACTGTGTGTGTTACTGTGTGTATTACTGTGTATTACTGTGTGTATCATTGTGTGTATTACTGTGTGTATTATTGTGTATTACTGTGTGTATTATTGTGTATTACTGTGTGTATCATTGTGTGTGTTACTGTGTGTATTACTGTGTATTACTGTGTGTATCATTGTGTGTGTTACTGTGTGTATTACTGTGTATTACTGTGTGTATCATTGTGTGTTACTGTGTGTATCATTGTGTATATTACTGTGTATATCATTGTGTGTATTACTGTGTGTATCATTGTGTATATTACTGTGTGTATCATTGTGTATATTACTGTGTATATTACAGTGTGTATTACTGTGTGTATCATTGTGTATATTACTGTGTGTATCATTGTGTGTATTACTGTGTGTATCATTGTGTATATTACTGTGTGTATCATTGTGTATATTACTGTGTGTATCATTGTGTATATTACTGTGTGTATCATTGTGTATATTACTGTGTGTATCATTGTGTATATTACTGTATGTATCATTGTGTATATTACTGTGTGTATCATTGTGTATATTACTGTGTATATTTCTGTGTATATTACTGTGTGTATCATTGTGTATATTACTGTGTGTATCATTGTGTATATTACTGTGTGTATCATTGTGTATATTACTGTGTGTATCATTGTGTATATTACTGTGTGTATCATTGTGTATATTCCTGTGTGTATCATTGTGTATATTACTGTGTGTATCATTGTGTATATTACTGTGTGTATCATTGTGTATATTACTGTGTGTATCATTGTGTATATTACTGTGTGTATCATTGTGTATATTACTGTGTGTATCGTTGTGTGTGTTACTGTGTGTATCATTGTGTATATTACTGTGTGTATCATTGTGTATATTACTGTGTGTATCATTGTGTATATTACTGTGTGTATCATTGTGTATATTCCTGTGTGTATCATTGTGTATATTACTGTGTGTATCATTGTGTATATTACTGTGTGTATCATTGTGTATATTACTGTGTGTATCATTGTGTATATTACTGTGTGTATCGTTGTGTGTGTTACTGTGTGTATCATTGTGTATATTACTGTGTATATTACTGCGTGTATTACTGTGTGTATCATTGTGTGTGTTACTGTGTGTATTACTGTGTATTACTGTGTGTATCATTGTGTGTATTACTGTGTGTATTATTGTGTATTACTGTGTGTATTATTGTGTATTACTGTGTGTATCATTGTGTGTGTTACTGTGTGTATTACTGTGTATTACTGTGTATATTACTGTGTGTATTACTGTGTGTATCATTGTGTGTGTTACTGTGTGTATTACTGTGTATTACTGTGTGTATCATTGTGTATATTACTGTGTGTATCATTGTGTATATTACTGTGTGTATCATTGTGTGTGTTACTGTGTGTATTACTGTGTATTACTGTGTGTATCATTGTGTATATTACTGTGTGTATCATTGTGTATATTACTGTGTGTATCATTGTGTATATTACTGTGTATATTACTGTGTGTATCATTGTGTATATTACTGTGTATATTACTGTGTATTACTGTGTTTATTATTGTGTATATTACTGTGTGTATCATTGTGTATATTACTGTGTATATTACTGTGTGTATTACTGTGTGTATCATTGTGTATATTACTGTGTGTATCATTGTGTATATTACTGTGTGTATCATTGTGTATATTAATGTGTTTATTATTGTGTGTATATTTCTGTGTTTCTCATTGCTTTTGTCATCATATGAGTGATCATTATCAGCGTTTACATGTGTACATTGTGTGTACGTGTGTTTGTGTATATATTTGCGTGCAAGCCTACGGTTGTGGTACTCACAGTTTATGTATATTTATGTACACGTGTGTCGTGCTCAAGAGTGTGTGTGTGTGGTTGTTTACGTGGCGAGCGGCAGTGTCGTGGTGAGCGCGCTGCGCCTCGAATCCGGCGACCCGAGTTTGACGACGATCTGAGCCACTCTCGAGGTCGCCCTTAGAAGATCAACAGCGGGGAGACAAAGGCGGTCGGGCGTGAGTCTGGCCACCCACCCCCTCGTGCGCCGTGCCGGCCTTCATAGGTGCTCGCTAACAGTCTGTTGAGGCTGCCTGGGGATCTTTGTCTTTGTGGTTGCCAAATTATGATTCCTCATCTGTTGTTATTTGTGCGTGTTATGTCATCGTGTGCAATAGTGAATTATGTCTGTGAGTTGTGTTTCTTTACATTAGCACGGTTGTGTGGCTCATCTCGTTGTATGTGCATGATCCGTGTTCATGGTGTGTTGTGTGTCTGCTGTTTGTGCATTCACTCGCCTCGTCTGGTCTCGGCGTTGCCGTTGTGTGCGTTTCTTGGTGCGTCGTGTGCTCGCGCATGTTTCTGTGCATATCGCCGTGCTCGTCAAGCAGATTGTCGTTGATGTCTATTAAGTAACACACCTTTTATTAAGTAACATATCTTTGTGTAAATGTCGTGGGTTTACAGGGGCAGTGGAGGAGGGTCCGATTCTTCCCAGGATCCGGGGTCGTTATCCTCCCGTCGCTTATCCTCACCCTCATCTCTCCAATCATCATCCTCATCCAATAAAGCCAATCGTCATCATATAACTAATTATAACGATTCAATAAATAAGCATTATAATACATTCAATTATAATAATGTAGTAAATAAGCATCATAATACAATTAATTATGATGTAATAAATAATCGATCATCATGATCAAATAATCAATTATGATATAATAAATAATCATCATACAATTAATTATTATGATGCACTAAATAATAATCATACAATCAATGATAATGATGCAATAATCATCATCATGCAATTAATGATAATGATGCAATAATCATCATACAATCAATGATAATGATGCAATAATCATCATCATCATGATCATACAATCAATGATAATGATGCGATAATAATCAGTTATAATGATGCAATAATCATCACCATATAATCAACTATAATTATGCAATAATCATCATCATACAATCAATGATAATGATGCAGTAATCATCATCATCATACAATCAATGATAATGATGCAATAATAATCAATGATAATGATGCAATAATCATCATCATATTCAGCATCACCCTCCGCGTCCACCACGGGGGAGCCGCGCGAGTTCAAGCACGCGGGTGGGGTCTGGGGGAGTTGTTGAGTGGGAGGTGGTGGTGGTGGTCTTGGGTGGTGGTGGTGGGGGTTTTGGGTGGGAGGTGGTGGGGGGGGTCTTGGATGGGAGGTGGTGGTGGGGGTCTTGGGTGGGAGGTGGTGGGGGGGTGTGGGGGCGTCCGTCTCCCTCGCCCCCGACAGATGGTCCCGCCCCGTGTTTCATGTTCATTGTTTTTATTGTTTTTACTGCCGCGATTTTATCTCCTCCTCCCCTCCTCCTCCCCTTCTCCGCCCCTCACGCTCCCTGGAAGCGACAGCAGATGATACTGCTCATGATGATGATAATGATGAACACACGTATGCGCATTACACCCGTAAACATTACATAAACACCTTACACACACACACCTTGCACAAGACAATATATATGTAAAGGCCGTCACGGCATGCGAGGGGCTGGCTGGGTGGCCAGCACCACGCCCGGCTGCCGTCGCCTCCCAGTGCTGATGGTGTTTACATTCACCGCACCAGATCCTCGTTGTGAGACTGAGTCGATCTCCGAGGGAAAGCCCAGCACCGGCTCAGATGTTCACTGCCACTGGCTTTACTGATCGTGAGCAGGAATCGAACTCGGCTCGCCTCGTTCGGAGCGCAGCGCCCACCACCACGTGACACAGGTGCCCCTCACCACGTGACACAGGTGCCCCCTCCACCACGTGACACAGATGCCCCTCACCACATGACACAGGTGCCCCTCACCACATGACACAGGTGCCCCTCACCACGTGACACAGGTGCCCCTCACCACGTGACACAGGTGCCCCCTCCACCACGTGACACAGGTGCCCCTCACCACATGACACAGGTGCCCCTCACCACGTGACACAGGTGCCCCTCACCACGTGACACAGGTGCCCCCCACCACGTGACACAGGTGCCCCCCCACCACGTGACACAGGTGCCCCTCCACCACGTGACACAGGTGCCCCTCCACCACGTGACACAGGTGCCCCTCACCACGTGACACAGGTGCCCCTCACCACGTGACACAGGTGCCCCCTCCACCACGTGACACAGGTGCCCCTCACCACATGACACAGGTGCCCCTCACCACGTGACACAGGTGCCCCTCACCACGTGACACAGGTGCCCCCCACCACGTGACACAGGTGCCCCCCCACCACGTGACACAGGTGCCCCTCCACCACGTGACACAGGTGCCCCTCCACCACGTGACACAGGTGCCCCTCCACCACGTGACACAGGTGCCCCTCACCACGTGACACAGGTGCCCCTCACCACGTGACACAGGTGCCCCTCCACCACGTGACACAGGTGCCCCTCACCACGTGACACAGGTGCCCCTCCACCACGTGACACAGGTGCCCCTCCACCACGTGACACAGGTGCCCCTCACCACGTGACACAGGTGCCCCTCACCACGTGACACACGCTCCTGACAAATACACAGAACACTCGACACACACGAGGGGTTTTAAAACAGTATACGCGTATTGTTTAAATTACGGATAACACAATGAAAAATAGGGTTACCGGTTTGCCGCACGTATATACATGCATATTTTTCTTATTTTTCTATCTACGTGGCTTTACCGAAAGACCCAAAGAATACGTACAGAGCAATAAACATCATCTTAACCGAGAGACGAAGGGGCTGCCACAGTGGAGTGTGTGAATGTCAGCTGCACGCATTGCAGAGGTCGTGGTTCGATTCGTTCTCCCGCCGGGCAGTCGAAGCCATGGGGAGAGTTCCTTAACCCGCACGCCTCTTCCACACCAAGCAGAATGATGGTGATGATGGTGGTGATGGCGCGGTGGGGTAAAGTGTGGGCACGTCCGCCTCTTCCACACCCAGCAGAATGATGATGGTGATGGTGGTGATGGTGGTGATGGTGGTGATGGTGGTGATGGTGATGATGGTGATGACGGCGGTGATGGTGCGGTGGAGTAAAGTGTGGGCACTCCGCCTCTTCACACCCAACAGAATGATGATGGTGATGGTGGTGATGGTGATGATGATGGCGGTGGTGATGGTGCGGTGGGGTAAAGTGTGGGCACGTCCGCCTCTTCCACACCCAGCAGAATGATGATGGTGATGGTGGTGATGGTGATGATGGTGATGATGGTGGTGATGGTGCGGTGGGGTAGAGTGTGGGCACTCCGCCTGCGACCCTCCGGGGCTCTCTCCAGGGGAGCCGCACGCGCCGTGCCGTGCGGTCGCCCGCCGCGCGTGACGCAATCGGCGACGCAATCATTCCGAGGCAATCCACAGCGAACGATTACCGGTTTCTCACTTTTTGAACTCGTAACACACCGCACACACACATCGCACACACACACACCGCACACACACACCGCACACACACACACACACCACACACACACACCGCACACACAGACACCGCACACGCACACACCGCACACCGCACACACCGCACACACCGCACACCGCACCACACACCGCACACACACACCGCACACACCACACACACACACCGCACACACACACACCGCACACACACACCGCACACACATCGCACACACACACACACACACCGCACACACACACCGCATACACACACCGCACACACACAAAGCACACACACCACACACACACCCGCACACACACCGCACACACACACCGCACACACACCGCACACACCGCACACACACATCGCACACGCACATCGCACACACACACCGCACACACACACCGCACACACACAAAGCACACACACACCGCACACACACCGCACACACACACCGCACACACACACCGCACACACACATTATACAGAATCAGAATATTTATACGAGATGAATATCTTGCAATGTGCTCGTCTACGAGCACCCATTCACTCAACCCAGGAAACAGCAAGCACTCTCTGGTTCTCAGGATCAAGACACACGACCCAATTACCACGGCGATACGAGGTCAGGAGGTGATGAAGTCAGGGTCAGAATGACAAAATCCGTTGGTCGTGTGAGTGTGTACGGCATGCAGGGAACAAAGTACACCGACAATAACAATCCGAGCGTGGAGGTCGCGGCGGCGTCGTCCTCAATGCAAATCGCATCTCTCGCGAGCGCCAAGGAGGAACTGCAGGCGAGCGGAAAGGCCGACGACGCTACTAACAATTGCCCAAGATCTGCGGTCCCCTCTATGTATTAAGATGCTTTCAGAAAATTAACCATGAATGTTAATATGTGTGCCTAATGAAACCAGAGCTGCTGATTATAGTGATATGATTGTGGTGATGATGTAATGATGGTTACGTGATGAAAGTGAGGATGGTGATATGACATTGGTGATAATGGTGGCGTAACGATGGCGATGATGGTGATGCTGTGATTGTAATAAAGTTGATGTGGTTATGGTGATATGATGGTGATGAAAGTCGTGATGGTGGTGACGTGATGATGGGATGAGGACGATAGCGGTGATGCTCGCGGTGATGGTGTTGAGGCTTCTTCTCGGTCTGACATCGCCACCTGGCGGATAAATGGAGGCGTTGTTCTGGCCCCGGCCCGGTACCGAAGGAAGTTAAGGTGACGGTCAAGGGCAGAGTCGGGTGTCCATTAGGCGCCCACTCATTGGAGGCGACCAATCAGCGATGGGATCGCCAATGCGAGCGCTATCCAGGCACGAACCGCTTGGCTTCTGAGTGGATCGGACGCACCCTGGGGTCGAAGGCACCACGTGATCCTCATGGCGGTACCCCGGGGTACCAAATAACACAAACTGGCCGAGGCAATTAAATATTTTATTTCTGGGACACTTTTTTTCCCAGGGGTGTACTTCACTCCGCGACTGGGGTACCAATCAATCCGACATCGGTGCCACACTCCGCGATGTTGAAACGCAGCGAGGACGATTGCGCCGAAACCCTGAACGCTCGCGGTACACACCGTAGTGGTGGTGCATCATCGTGAGTACAGCTTGTCGAGATGAGTCGATTGCCGCATCGCCGACCATCAACAGACTAACAGTGACTGCATCACGGACATTGTGCGAGAGCCGGGGTACTCTGGTACCGCCATCAGATTCATTTTACGGGCTCAATTAATCTCCCCGCAAAGCCTCACTCATTCTCAAGACTCCCTCTCAAGAGGGTCCTGCTACATTCGGATAGTTGGCCCAATTATTAGTCATGAAAGTTTAACTTCGTGTGGGAAGAAAGTATAAAGTTGACCTTGTTTAACCTGCCAACTATTTTGGCAAATCTCCCGATGATGCTGGATGCAATTACCAGCGAAACGTCGTACTCAAATAGTAAATTTTGTGGATTTACTCTCCAACACACCGTTAGGCGGAAGTAGTCACTAATTGGCACGTTGTGTTTACGTGACAAACCTTACTGGTTGTGTCGGGTGGTGGAGGGTTACGACACATACTTACGCAATCTTACCCCAAAAACTGTATTAACAGCTGTAATAACTCAAGACAATAGCATCGAGGAATCTAGTTTATAGAGGGACTGGGTTCACCAAACGCAGTAGCATAACAATTGCGCACGACAGGGAATCAAATATAAATCTAAGAAGAGTCAGAAACATTCCCATCACATGAGGACGCAGAGAACCCGAAGGAAGCTCACGGAATCAGGGAGGAAGCGCTCCAATGTCCACACAAATGGGTTCGTGGGCCCATTTGCTGTACATTTTGCTCACCTCCCAATTTGCGAGCGACTCTCTAATCGGCAGGTCGCGAGTTTAAGTCCTTGGGGTGCCGCGGTGGCGAGAAGCCGCTGTTTCCGTCGCCTGCTATGCAGGACCTCGTGGGTTCGATTCCAGACCCTGGCGATGCCTGCTGTACATGTGGAG
>NC_083802.1:20419248-20471748 GCF_015708825.2 Lethenteron reissneri
TCTTCTCGTGGCTCCTCCGGCCGTAATCCGTCTCGCCACGTGGCACCCGCAACGACGCGTGATGTGGAATCGCGATGTGGCCGCCACGGCAACCGGCCGCATGACGCCACGCTCGCCCGCTGCACCCGTCGCGTTCACCAGTGGCGCCATTGCTGCAAGGGCCTCTTCTCGTGGCAATTGTAGGACCCTGTAGGAACGATCTTGGCAAACTAATAAGTAGCGGCCAGCATGCCGATGAGACTGGAAGATGTGCGCAGTCTTGGGGTACGGGGGAAGGTTGCGGGGTTGGTGGATGTGCAGGGTGTTGGGTGCACCATGTGGCACAAGCCCATGGGGTACAATACCCCGCGGTGTGGAACGTGGCCTATTCACTACACCACGTGCAATGCGTTGCACCGCATCCGCGTGCGTCATGGCGTGCTTTGTGAGAGGGCAATGTGGTGTGTGCGGTGTGCAGCGGTGAGCGAGGCGACGTGCACGTGGAGCGGCCAGCTGCCCCCACGCAGCCACAAGAGTCCCATCTTCTCCCCCAAGGTGTTCCTCGGTGGCGTTCCCTGGGACATCACCGAAGGTACGCAACCCCCCCCTACCCTGCCCCCTACTATTTCAGACCCGTCTCCCTGCGACCAAGTCGTGGGTGACGCAAGTGCCCTCGTACGCCGCGTCCGTGGGTAGCACGTGGTTACGCTGGCGATGCCGTGGGCCGCAGCGGTCGGCGCTTGGGACTTTGCTCCCGGTGCAGATATCTGGACCATTCATTGGCCCTACCCTTGGTGGACATGGCCTTGAGCTTGTTGTGTGAACGTCCGTGATGGGGAGATGAAGGCAGCCTGGTGTGGTGCTAACCACGCCAACCCTTCCTGTAACGCGTGTGGTGGTTTAACAATGGATGAGACAAAAGTCTGGTAGACCCGAGTGCTCAACATAAGTGGTGGAATCGGGTGAAGATTATTGGCAGACAGTTGAGCTCTATTGATTTTATACCAGGCAAGGCCCACCGAGCTATATTGCTGCTTTTTCAGAAGCGACCTGGCCACAACTGATAGCCCAATGAAGTACATTGTAGAGATGAAATGCCTATTTCTAAATGTGGAGGGGAAAAACCCAGAGGACCTTTATAAAAATTCACACTACCACGGAGAACACACAAACTCCAAATACACAGGCGTCAGGGTTGAAATCGAACCCACAACATCTTGTATACCAGGCGAGGCAGTTAACATCTGACCACTGCGGCGGTCAGTGGGGGCCAGCTGTGGTGGTGGCCGGCCCTGGTGTTTGGTGGCAAGGGGGGGGGCCCCTTGCCAGCACGTCCGTCTTGTTTGTGACGCGCTGACCTCATTATGTTGTCTCGCCTCTTTACAGCCGGCCTCATCAATTGCTTCAAGATGTTTGGTTCGGTGAGTGTGGAGTGGCCGGGTAAGGATGGCAAACACCCGCGCTACCCACCCAAAGGTAATATGCCCAAAGGTAATGTGTGCAGAGGCTCTGGTATGAACTCTTCTGTTACTTGTTGCCACCTCCCCGCTCACCCCCATGATGTGGTGCTGCACAGTGTGACGTCATCGCTGCACGGTGAGCACGGGGGTAGTGGTGGCGGCGGCGGCATCTACGGTCCCAGAGGGGGAGGCAGGGGTATCTAAGACCAAGCCAGAGTTTTCTGGGCCTAAGTACTGGAGATCACTGGCAGAATTCCCACATGGTGTTCCCTGAATTACAAGCGACGGTCGCAAAAAAACTGGTCTTTGGTGGCGGCCTCTTTGAGGCCCAAGACAAATTGCCTCTTGTCCCCCCCTCTGGGTGAGTTTGGGAAGGTCTAAGGGGGTCCCCCCCCCCCCTCCATTCCTTGAGGTGGCATTCGACAAGTCTAGATCCCATTGATGCAGACTCTGCTTTTTGCATTTCGAGTATGTAGTTGAAGTTGTTATAGCCATCGCTGTATACGTTCAAGCAAACTAAATTTGTATATGTAGTGGCGGGGGGGGGGAGTTGGAGTTTCCACACGTACTAAGATAATTTCGGTGTTTGACTTAAAATCGCGATGTATTACTAACAATGGTTGAATTCACAGTGCAGGGGTTGTTCGAGCTGCTGCCAGGGGAAGCGCGAGTGGTGGGTGTTGGGAGCAGTGTGCGCGAGTGGTGTTTGGCCATGTTATCATGAATGAACTTGTGTTGGCTGTGGTGTTCCGCAACCATGGTGCAGGTGGTAAAAGAATACAATTCGCCCTTCTCCCGCTAACCCAATTGAACCTGGTGGGAGGGGGATGGATGGATGATGGGAATTTGAATTTGTGGAGCGAGCGACACCACCAACCATTTCCTTACGAGCTGCGGCTTGCCTGGGTTTGTCCCTCACTGACACGTGTCCGTCTATGCGTGCGCTCCTGTACCTACGTGCGTGTCGCAGGCTATGTGTACATCCTGTTTGAGTCTGAGAAGTCGGTGCGTGCGCTGCTCCAGGCCTGCACCCACGACTTCCGCAGCAGCGACGGCTGCGGAGACTATTACTACAAGGTGTCGTCGCGTCGAATGCGCTGCAAGGAGGTGAGGGGGATGTGGGACGTGGGAGTGCCGCGCAGTTGGGGGGGGGACCCCAATTGGGGGGACCCTGAATTGTGACGTGAGTCTTAATGAGTCTCCCTACCCGCTCCTCCACAATTCAAATAATTTTCATCTCGCACTGCAATATCCATCCCACGTCCCCAATGTCATCTCGGAGCTCGTCGTCTTGCACCGCCACTGTTTCAAAGCCAGATCATCCATGCTCACCTTGGTTATTCTCCTTTCACCCTGAAGCGCGTCTCCACTCATCTTTTGTAACCCATCCCCCCCCCCACAGCCTGATTCAAATCATCAGTCAATTCATGGTCGTGGTTATTTGGAGGAACTAATTCTGTCTTGCATGCCTTCCAGTTGCTTTGCTTGTTTCTCTCCTTGTTTGTATGGTTCTGTTTATTTGATAATGCATGTAACTTGTTTATGCTTCTCCCATGCGTGAATTGGCGTGCATCGCAAGTGAGTTTGCCAGAACAGCGGTACCTTTCAGTGCTCCATCTGTGCTTGCTACCTTCGGCAGTCCAGGGAAGTGAAGTATATTCGGTTAACTTACTGCTGCAGGGAAACATTCATCCAACCGTGACTTGATGCCCGCCCTCCCCTTGACCTGGCCCTCCCCCCACCATCCTGCCGCAGGTGCAAGTGATCCCTTGGGTGCTGTCGGACAGCAACTACGTGCGGAGTCAATCGCAGCGCCTGGACCCGAGCAAGACGGTGTTTGTGGGTGCACTGCACGGCATGCTCAATGCAGAGGGCCTCACCACCATCATGAACGACCTGTTTGGTGGTGTCGTCTACGCTGGCATTGACACGGACAAGCACCGCTACCCCATTGGTGACGATCCCCACGCACTCTTGCTCCTACAAGGCTCTCCGGAAAATACTGGTGTAACCAACAGCATCTGAACATCATCAGGCGAATGGGCACAGCTCCTCCAAATTTAAAGAAGTCGCAAGCCACAGTAGTGCAACTGTCGCCATGCAACCTAAACGAACTGTCTAGTGGACCACTGTCGCCTCCTTTAATTGAGGAGAAACAGCACAACACTTAACTCTCCCTCTTTGTGACTGAGACCCTCCAATGTTGGAATTTAGCTCCTGAACATTGCTGCCCATGCGCAAGAGAATGGCCATAATGAACTATTCAAAAAAGTGCTGTTAGCAAGCACCTATTAAGGATGGTACGGAACATGGGGGGCGGGGGGGGGCTTCCTTTGCCCATTGCTGATGTTTACACATCCCTGCAAGTAGTCCATGACGCGCAGCCAATTGAGACCAGTTCGTATGTCACGAATTCCAGCTGTGAATGGGAATTTAACTCTGGCTACTGCGTTCGCAGCATCCTGCTCACTCGGGCGTGCTCGCATGCCGCTACGACTGTCGTATCCAGGATTGGTGTGGTGGGCATGCACACGTGGGGTTCGCCAGTGTTGGTCCACTTCTGGATGTGTGGCGATGCCGCTCCTGCGAGCTGATGCTGCGTGTGATCATTTCTCAGACTTGTCCCTGTGGCGTAATTTAGCCATACCCCTGCCCCCTTGTACGGCGTCCACACGCCGTCTGTGCGTTGCGTACCCTGTCATGTGGTTCTGGCACGCCCAGCGTGACGTGCGCCACCTCCCCTTATCGTGTTGCAGGTTCGGGGCGTGTGACGTTCAACAATCATAAGAGCTACATGAAGGCCGTCAACGCTGCCTTCATCGAGATCAAGACGCCCAAGTTCACCAAGAAGGTCTGTTGGTGCTCCCCACAGCTGCCCCCCCACCCAGTTTGTCTGCTCTTGCCACATTGCCTGTGCCACGAGTGGGTGAGGCTCTGCATTGCGCTGGTGTCGACCCCTCGCGTTTGTGCGTGTCTCATTGCAGCTCCAGGTGGATCCGTATTTGGAAGAGTCCATCTGCCAGCTGTGCTGCTCGCAGGCTGGCCCTTACTTCTGCCGTGAGATGGTACAGTCCCGTTTCGCATTAGTGTGTTTTAATATATGTTTGCGAATGTGGTTCTGCGAAATGTCTCGACTCTGACAAGGCCCAGTGCTACCAAATTCCCCGCTTAATTGCAGAGGTTTGCAGTTTGTATCCAGGCCTCCCTGGTTATTGCGGTGTGCGTATCAACCATAAAACCCTACATGCCATCTGCTTCACAGAGAACACTAAATATCCTGTGGGATAATTTGAAATCGGTAGTAAGCTTTTGTGCTGTCAGCCCAAATTTGACAGTTTTTTTAAATTACTAAATGGGATGACACGACAGCATTGCCCCCTACTGGAAGACTATCCATCCGTGAAACGCAGCACCTAGGTGATAGTCCTGCGCTATAAAAACGGTGCGATTCTCAAACATAGTTGATGAGGGGGTGTGGTCCCTTGGCTGCTCTTCCCCCAGGCTTGCTTCAAGTACTTCTGCAAGTCCTGCTGGCATTGGCAACATTCCCTGGAGACACTGCGGCACCACCAGCCGCTCATGCGCAACCAGAAGAGCCGCGACTTCATTTGAGCAGGGAGGTGGTGGTGGTGGGGGGCGCCCCAGCCTCCGGTGCTGCCGCCCGCCTGCGCCCACGCACGCATGCCCGCGTGCGTGCGTGGGGTGTGTGGCGACGGTGGTGCCGCTCGGTTCCCCTGGGTCTCCGCGTACAGTTCAATGCAGCTCACGACGAGACTCGGCCATATTTTTAACACTTTAAGGAAACCCCACCGGCTGCGAGTGTAGCGTTGAATTTTAGCGCGCTTCAACCTCTGTCGGCGGCTCCTTAACGCCGACTCTAAACGAGCAACCAAAACGTAAACCGCAGCATGCCAAGCCTCGTAGTCTCTGCTTGCTCACTCAGGAAGAAATTCAACTCTTGAAAGTTATATATTATACGTATTGCCTATCGGTGGAAATGGCGTTCACGAGGAAAAGAAGAAATTAGTAGTTCGGAGGCTTTTGAGCATTTCTTAACCATGACCACAGCCGTCTCGAGTACAGTGGCTCCCAGTTTTATCGGCTTCTGTTCACAGATGATGACGATTGGCTTCATTTTACACGTTCATTTTTAAACCGCAAGTCGGGCCCTCGCCTGCAGGGGGGGGGTGGTCCGCTCCCTGGCAGCGACGCAGTGGGAACCGGTGATGATGGTGGGGGTGACCAGGGCGGGATGGGGAATCTATGTGGCCGTGCGTGGCGGCCGCGCGTGGCGGCCGTGCTTTCCTTTTAAGACGCACGTTTTAATTTGCACAGGGAGATGTTTTTGCAGGGCTGCGTTGGGAAAGGGGGGGGGGGGTTCCTGGCCGCCGCCACTGTTACACGTGGCCCACGCGATGCACCACTTTGACCCTGGTTTGTTTTGGTTGATTTTTTTAGTAGACCGGAAGACGTGCTGAATATTATTAAGCCTTAACAGTTACATTTTTGCCACTTCGTTTACAAAGTTTGCTTTTTAAGCTTTTGTTTAAGCTTTGAGGGAAGGGTGGGGCAGGGGGGGGGGGGGGAGAGATATATGAGAAAAAAGTTGATTGTTTATATACAAAAAATATTTGAATTTTGCCAGATGCAGAATACTTAAGTGTTTGTTTAAAGTGTTCAAGAGCGCGATTTGATTTGCAGCTCTTCTACCTCACGGTTTGGTGACGTTAGTTCTGGGTTCTGAAGGACGTTTCTCGCACATGAAGCAAAATAAAATGCAAAAAAAAGTCTGCGTGGTGACTAGCATGGCAGTGTTTGTACTGGTGGGGTTCCTGGTGGGGGTGACATCACCACTGGTGTGGAAATTGGAATGTTTCTACTAATTGGCTCCCCTGATTTCTGGGTTTAGTTTGTCCTTCCCTGTGCACCTCCAATAAGCACTTGGCTACACCCCGGTGCAAAACAAGTTCAACATCGAACTTTGAATGGGATGACTGTCAATGTCAGACTCCAAGAGACAGAACTGCCAAGTGAGAAGTCTCGACGCATTCACTCAGATTTTATTTTACATGGAATGTAAAAACGAGTGTCAAGTTTACAAAAGTGGAAATCTGACAACGGTCACAAAGTGCAAGTGATTGGTGTAGAAGGCACGCCGCCCTGCCCTTCCCTACTGCAGCTCTGAGTTCTTGGTCTCAGGCAGGCACAAGCCCACGACGCTGCCACACACGAGTAGTGCAGCGATGAGCAGGATGGGCACGGTGCAGCTGGTCTCCAGCAGCGCGCCGAACAGCAGGCTGGCAAGTATGGCAGCGATGCGTGCCACCCCGGTGAACACTCCGAGCGCACTGGACCTGCAAAGCACATGCATGGCATGAGCAGGTCGCTGCAGCACAGACCAGAGAACGGCACCCAGGAAGTGGAAACTTGGTACTGCACAGATGGGTGCTGCAGTTGGTAAAATAACCCAGCATGTTGGAGTTAACGTTCTGAGATGGAAAGGGCAGGGAAAAAAAAGAAAATTGTGGCCAATTACTGCCCACTTTCATAATCCAAGGCCAATGTCCTTAGTGACTAATGGAACAGATGTGCTCATCCTGGGATGCAGTTCAAGGTGAGGACTTCAAGAGACCAGGGATGGCCTTTTTAAATGTTGAAAGCAAGTACAAAGTGAAGCAGAAATCCTGAGCAAAAACAACCGCCTTGGCATTTCGAAATAAAGTGCAACTTTAAATGCAACTGTTGGGTTATTGCTAATGTTTGCAAAATGTTGGTTGTGATAATTCAACTTGGTGAGCTGAAAGAATAAAGGGTGACTTGAACACTCAAAAGTGATTTTTATCATTTGTGACTAAGCCAGATGGTGGACTTGATGCTGCCCTAATCCAAAAAATACATTGAGTTGGGGGGGGGGGGGGGGTGGTCACCGTAGCATGGTGGGGTACATCTCGATGCCAATGACATCCAGCGCATTCCATGCCACCACAGAGATGGCGCTGAAGAGGCACGCTGCAGCCAAGCTCTGCAGCCGCGTGCGCACAGCCCACAGCAGGAACACGCTGCCTCCGGAGAGCAGCAGGCTTGCCCCTGCACACAGGTCCCCAGAATATCTACCTCAACAGGCTGCTGGGGCAAGTGCTGTGAAGGCAGGGGGTGCGTGGTGAGGCACCACTTTATAAGAGCCAGACTGGGTGGCCCATGACCTGTTCAGATTTAGCACCCAGTGGGCTAACCACTGCACCACACAAGCTGTTACCCCACAGCCCCTATCACCGCAGGCACCCTTACCCAGCAGCAGCCGCCCCCCTACACGGCCCATGAGCAGGATGCTGAGGATGTTCCCAGGGAGGTTGGCAGCGGCTGTGATGAACCCGTCCATGTACACTGCATAAATGCACAGCACGCACAATTACAAGCCGGCAGGCTATAAGGTACGCACACAGTACCCACAGTATATGGGTCTGGCGAGCTTACCGATTGTCTTGACGGGGTAACAGAATGTCCAGTTGCCTGTACTGGCAACATCCGTGTGGTTACCGCGGGGAGGAGAGCAGGGAGAGCCTCCGTACTCCTCGCTCCTCCTGAACAACTCAGGCAGCCACATCCACAGCCCATAGTACCTGCACCACCACACCATCAGCGCACAGCCCATCGCACCTGCACTGCACCACAGCCAATAGTACCTGCACCATACCACCAACACTCCATAGTATGTATTATCCACACCACACCAAACCACATTCCACTTGGCAACCACTGCCGTAGTACACGAGGACCTCGCCACTGCAATGCACACACGGGTGAGTGGTTGGGTGAGTGGTTTAATGGGGTGGGGTGAGGTGTCAGGTGAGTGGTCACACCCGAAGGAGATTGAGAAGAAGATGGCAGAGAGCGCCCAGCTGCGCCTCCCAAGTGACCCACAGAACATCTTGCGCAGGCGGCCGACCATCTTGACACACGGGCAGGTGGGGACATGAGGACATGTTCACACAAAGTATGCAGCATGGGCATTGGCACTCGGGGACTCGGGCACGCATGCATGCACACAGACCAGCACGCAGGCTTGCATACAACCGCCATTTGACACTAAATGGCGGTGACGTCACCACGACGCCTGTGCCAGGCGCACATGCACCTTGAGGCCACGAAGTGTCAAACGCCCGCTGACGGGAGGTCACGGGGCAGACCCAGGTGCCACGGGTCGACTGACAGATGACCGAGATGACTGGCTGATGCACCACCTGTGCCCCCTACTGTGCTAACTTGCTGCGCTTTAGCCACCCGGCGCTCCGCTCATTGTTGTGAGCGTCGCTCCTCCACCCTCCGTTGTTGGAGGGCGACTGCCTCCAACTGCCCAGTAGCGTTCTTCATGAGCCTCCTCCACAGAGGCCGACCTTGACACCGCTGGTACCAGTCATTGGCAAGTCCACTCAGCTCCACGTCCTCCTGTACCACATCACTCCATCTCTTCTCTAGCCCGTGCCACGCCCGCTTAGCCCCCTCGATCCGGCCGAACAAAAGCTGTTTAGGCCTGCGGTGGCTGGGCATGCGGGCTACATGACCCAGCCAACACAGCCTTGCCTGCCGGAGGAGCTCACCGATGGGAGCTTGCCCAGATCTTTCAAGGATTTGTGAGCTCACAATCCAGCCTGGTTAAACCCAGGATGGATCGTAGGCAGGCTAGCCTAAATGTTTCTAACCGGCGAAGATGTTTCATTAGGGGGGTCCACGTTTCGCAAGCGTTGAGAAGGGAGGGAATGACTGTGGCCGAGAAGACCTGAAGCTTAATGCGGAGCGACAGACCAGGTAGCTTCCACACAGCGTTACGCAACCGATGAAAATATATTGCCGCTCGACTGATTCGGAGTGAGACCTCTGCTGTTAAACTGGAGCCGATCATGAGCGCACTGCCCAGGGGAAAAAACAGTGATCCAATCTCTGACCCCCAGGAACAGGTTTGCAGATTTGCTGAGCATTTCTGTGAGGTCCTGGGGGAGGAGAAATCCCTCAGCCAGGAAAACATCGTGGCACAAAGTGGGGATGAACCTGCTGAGGCTGCGGTGCCTCAAATATTGGAAGCAGTCACCCCCTGTGAGTGGCTGGCTGAGGTGCCATCTGTTGAGGAAGTACTGAAGGCGATCCGGAGTCTGAGACCAGGAAAGGCACTGGGCAGAGATGATCTCCCAAGCGAAATGCTAAGGGAGGGTGGCGTTTGTGCACAGACTACCCTACATGACATCATAACAAGTCTGGACCATTGGACGGGTTCCGCAGGATTGGAAGGATGCCCTGGTGGTCTTCCTCTTTAAGAAGGGGGACTGCACAGACTAACAACTACAGGGGCATCTCACTCCTCAGTGTGCTGGGAAAGGTCCTGGCAAGGATTATTAAACATCGCCTTGCTAGGCACGCTGAGGAGAGGCTTGCGGAGCCCAAATGCAGTTTCAGGAAAGGGCGGTCCTGCACAGATGCCATATTTTCTTTCCGTCTGCTACAGAGGTGTAGGGAATTCCAACAAGACCTACATCTCTGCTTTATTGACCTGGTCAAGGCCTATGATAACATCAGTAGGCCTGGGCTCTGGGTTGTTCTTCGTGCTTTCGGAGTCCCTGAACCTCTGCTCACGATCATTAAGGACCTTCATGATGGTGAGCGGGCCCTGGTAAAACTACGTGGCCGGGAGTCAGAGCCATTCCTTGTACACCTTGGGGTGTGACAGGGATGTCCTCCCACATTTAACATCTATTTTGACCACGTAGTACGTGAAGCCTTCAATAGCTGTTCCAGCGGAATTTCCATTTGGTACAGATATAATGGGAGGCTGACCGATGCCCGGGTGTGGTCAAGGGATGGCTCCCTATTGGTCAACCACATTATGTATGCCGATGATTTGGTAATAGCTGCTCATTCAGAGGAGGAATTGGAGACGCTGCTGCTGAAACTGGAGCATGGCACTAAGAGGTGGGGCCTTACCATCAGCCCCACCAAAACACATTCCTGCGGAGGGAGCTGGTAGGAACATTGGGTTGCTCGGTCAATGGCCAGGGTCAACGGCGGCGTGGTGTATTCCGCAAATATGCCCGACTGTGAGGGCAGGCACAGGCCGGCGTGAGTAGGTTAAACGTTGAGTTTGGCTCCGCCAATTGGGGTTTGGCCAGGAGACGTCATAGACGCCTGTCCCCCCGGGGCCTCCGGCACAAGCTTATTAGTTACATATTTAAGTCGTGGTTTAGTGGTAATTAATTGAAGGTGGAGGGGTTACCAGCCCCTCGCACCCGTCCAGAGCCCCCGTTTAGCCACTGTGGTGGTCACAGACACCATGAGGGGAGAGGCCAATCGGAATTGGTCCTCCCCGCACAGCACTGTCCACGACAGAGTTGCCCATCCGGCACTGCGAGGAGGTAGGGGGTTGTTTTGCATACACACATGGGTACACACACACACACGCATGTACACAAGTCACGGACAGACACACAATTGCACATGAGCACAGATTGCTGCGCATTCCAAGAGCCCAGCAGTTACTCACTTGGCTACGTGTGTGTGTGCACGGTACTCACCATGCGCGAGTAGTACGCCACCTGTGCCAGGATCCCCAAGGGGACGCTCACCGCGTGCCGGTCCGAGATGCTCACCTCCAGCCGGCTCACCTGGAGTGCAGGGCGAGGGGGCAGTGGTGCCGTCGCCGGACCAAAGAAAGCGAGAGTATGTGAGCGTCTAGGCGAGTGAGTGGGTGAGTCAGCGTGTCTGCGAGCGAGGGGGTGAGTGTGCTGCTCCAACCGGGAAGGTCCTGCGAGCGCCAGGCATGCTGCGGTGGTTGTGAGTGAAGATCCTGCGAAATACGGCGAGCGCCGCCTCCTCCTGCCCCGTCTGGGGGCAACACCAACGGGGAGAGGTGACCAGGGAGAGCGGCACACTAACACCACCACTGTTATCACTCACCACTACCGGCACCATGTACAAACGCTCACCACTCACGACATCATGAACCAACATGCTCCCACTCGGTGACACCATCTACCAACATTCACTGCTCCCACACCACCACTCTTCATCACTCACCAGTCAGCACTCACAGATTTCACGTACCAACGTTCACATCTCATCGACCCCACCACTCACTGATCACTCACGATTACTCACCACCCACTATAAGCTCTTCTGTTGCTTTTCAAATGGCATACAAATGAACAAGATTCACACCCCACCCACTCACACCACCTACGCATCAACACTCTGCACCACCTGGTCGCACTCACCAATGCTGTCCAACTACTGCCCACTATCACAGCCACTCAACCTCTGCATCGGAATGAATACCCCATTCGAGACCCAAACATCACATCTCCTGGCTTTGACATTCCTCCTCGAAGACACCGGTGGAATTGATCAACCGCATTTCCATCTTAGATGGAAAATTAAAGACACAGCCAAAGTGGTGCGATTGTGGCCATGCAACCCAAACTCTGGACCGCACAGTAAACCCACCGTGGGTGCTGCGCTCCTTCAGCCAAGGACGAGGAACATTAAAACGACACGAATTCTCTGCTGAAGCCCTCTTGTCAAGAAGACCTCTGCATTGGCATCAAGCTGCTGAGCCAGAGGACGGCTGCTGCTGCTGCTGCCATCACAGGCGAGGACACCTGAGCGCCGAGAGGAGCCGAGTGGCGAGGCACCTGCATGAGGAACTTGGGGCTCTCGGGGAGGCAGCATGCAAAGGCGACGCTGGACGTGAGGCTTGGCACGGAGCAGACGGCGACGAACACGCGCCAGCTCCACACGTCAAGCGCCGGCAGCGGGATTATCAACCACGCCAGCCCTGGGGACACGCAGGCGCGGGGCACACACGTGCACACATATACACGGGCACGCAAGTGCACACAACATACAAATGCGTCGAGTTTATTTAGACTTTTTACCAAGGTGAGGACTCAAGAAACCAGGATGGTCTCATTTGTAAGCGTGACATGCAGCGACACGCACAGATAACGATTCTCCGTGTAGCTGTATGGGATCTTGGGGCAAGTACTGTGACCAATCAACCACTGAAGGCCGGCACAGCGCACAAGAGGGTGCTGTGGTCTGTGCCGGTGAGGGAATACGGCTGTGCGGTAGAGAGACTGTGGTAGTCTGATGGTGAGGTGGCAATGCTGAGGTTGTGGCGATGTGATGAGACATTGAGGCTGCGATGGTGTCAGGGTGCGGTAGCGAGTCTGTGGTGATGGTAAGGTTGCGGTGATGGAGTGCAATGTGGGGGAGAGGCCACGGTGGTAGTGGGCGTGGTGAGTGAGGTCTACCGGCCGCCAGGATGTTTCCTCCCATCCAGAACGTGGCGAGTGCGCTGACCATCGCGCCGCGCCATCGCCGTGGCTGGAACTCGGAGAAGTAGGAGAAGATGACCGGCAGAGACCCCCCCACCCTGCACAACATCCACAGTAGTCACAGGGGGGGTCACGTGACCCGGGCAGCTTCTTCTCCTCGCCGCACACGGCACCCCGCGGCGCCGTGCGTGGTGGCGGCGCTGTGCGTGGCGGAACTCACCCCAGGCCGCTACCCAGGCGCATCAGCAGGAAGAGCAGGAAGTTGGGGGCGAGGCTGGAGAGGGCGCTGAAGATGCCGTTGACGGCCAGCGAGTAGACGAGCACCTTGCGGCGGCCGCTCGAGTCCGCCAGGGCACCCCAGACGCAACCGCCCACCATCATACCTGGTGGCGCGGGCCAACGCACCGCGGTGAGAACCCGAGCGAGCGCCTCGTCCCGCGGCGCGGTGCGACGTGGTGCGGCGCGGTGCGACGTGGTGCAGCGCGGTGCGACGTGGTGCGGCGCGTACCGATGAACATGCACGCCGTGAGCCAGCCCATGTCGGCGGTGGAAAGGTGCAGGTCGCAGCGCGCCGTTGGGAGCAGGAAGGACACGCACAGGATCTCCACGGCGTCGCTGGCGTTGGCCCAGCCGCAGGCCACCAGAAGCCAGGCGTGGAAACGGCCAAACCCTGTGGGCCGCGCGGATCGGGTGGAGGTCACCGACAGACACGGACACCCGGAGCGCCTGGGGTCTTCTCGCCGTGAACACAAACACCTGCCAGCTGTTGGCTCTCGTCTCTCACGCAGCCGCATAGACAATCTCGCTCTGTCACCTCTGCAGGCAGTTGTACGCAAAGCCTGACACCCATCCACTCACCCAGATGGACGGATGGAAGGACGGATGGACGGACAGACGAAGGGACGGACAGACGAAGGGGCGGACAGAAGATGGTCACCCACCGGTGTGCTCGAGCGCCTCCTCGTGGGAGCAGCCATCGTCGTCGTCGAGCGGCTCTGCGTCCCCGTCTGGGGAGGGGCGGGGCCCCCCGGGGCCTGCGGGACATGGGGAGGTCAGCAGGCTGGCGGCCCTGCCGTGTCTACCGCTCTCGGGGGAGGCCCTGGGAGCAACCCCGACCTCAACCACAGAGGTCTCCCTGTCACGGGGGCAGGCGAGTGGGATAGAAGGCAGGCGAGGGACAGTCAGGAGAAGGTGAGTGGACAGAGAAGGTGAGCAGCAGGTAGGAAGGTACAGACGCAGGGGCGCGGCTACAGGTGATGGTATTCATTAGGATACACTCAAGTGAGGTGCAGTGGTGAGGAGACCAAGGTGCCGATCAGGGCGAGGAAGTAAAGTTGCGGATGTGAGGAGATGAGATGAGGCAGGAGATTAAAGTGCAGGTGAGTATACTGAGGTGAGGCGGTGTGAAGGTGAGGTGTGGTGAGTGTGATGAGGTGAGGCGGAGTGAAGGTGAGGTGTGGTGAGTGTGACGAGGTGAGACGGTGTGGAGGTGAGGTGTGGTGAGTGTGACGAGGTGAGGCGGTGTGGAGGTGAGGTGTGGTGAGTGTGACGAGGTGAGGCGGTGTGGAGGTGAGGTGTGGTGAGTGTGACGAGGTGAGGCGGTGTGGAGGTGAGGTGTGGTGAGTGTGATGAGGTGGTGTGAAGGTGAGGTGTGGTGAGTGTGACGAGGTGAGGCGGTGTGGAGGTGAGGTGTGGTGAGTGTGATGAGGTGAGGCGGTGTGAAGGTGAGGTGTGGTGAGTGTGACGAGGTGAGGCGGTGTGGAGGTGAGGTGTGGTGAGTGTGATGAGGTGAGGCGGTGTGGAGGTGAGGTGTGGTGAGTGTGACGAGGTGAGACGGTGTGGAGGTGAGGTGTGGTGAGTGTGACGAGGTGAGGCGGTGTGGAGGTGAGGTGTGGTGAGTGTGACGAGGTGAGGCGGTGTGGAGGTGAGGTGTGGTGAGTGTGACGAGGTGAGGCGGTGTGGAGGTGAGGTGTGGTGAGTGTGATGAGGTGAGGCGGTGTGAAGGTGAGGTGTGGTGAGTGTGACGAGGTGAGGCGGTGTGGAGGTGAGGTGTGGTGAGTGTGATGAGGTGAGGCGGTGTGAAGGTGAGGTGTGGTGAGTGTGACGAGGTGAGGCGGTGTGGAGGTGAGGTGTGGTGAGTGTGACGAGGTGAGGCGGTGTGGAGGTGAGGTGTGGTGAGTGTGACGAGGTGAGGCGGTGTGGAGGTGAGGTGTGGTGAGTGTGATGAGGTGAGGCGGTGTGAAGGTGAGGTGTGGTGAGTGTGACGAGGTGAGGCGGTGTGGAGGTGAGGTGTGGTGAGTGTGATGAGGTGAGGCGGAGTGAAGGTGAGGTGTGGTGAGTGTGACGAGGTGAAGCGGTGTGAAGGTGAGGTGTGGTGAGTGTGACGAGGTGAGGCGGTGTGGAGGTGAGGTGTGGTGAGTGTGATGAGGTGAGGCGGAGTGAAGGTGAGGTGTGGTGAGTGTGACGAGGTGAAGCGGTGTGGAGGTGAGGTGTGGTGAGTGTGACGAGGTGAGGCGGTGTGGAGGTGAGGTGTGGTGAGTGTGATGAGGTGAGGCGGTGTGAAGGTGAGGTGTGGTGAGTGTGACGAGGTGAGGCGGTGTGGAGGTGAGGTGTGGTGAGTGTGATGAGGTGAGGCGGTGTGAAGGTGAGGTGTGGTGAGTGTGACGAGGTGAAGCGGTGTGGAGGTGAGGTGTGGTGAGTGTGATGAGGTGAGGCGGAGTGAAGGCGAGGTATGGTGAGTGTGATGAGGTGAGGCGGAGTGAAGGTGAGGTGTGGTGAGTGTGACGAGGTGAGGCGGTGTGGAGGTGAGGTGTGGTGAGTGTGACGAGGTGAGGCGGTGTGGAGGTGAGGTGTGGTGAGTGTGATGAGGTGAGGCGGTGTGAAGGTGAGGTGTGGTGAGTGTGACGAGGTGAGGCGGTGTGGAGGTGAGGTGTGGTGAGTGTGATGAGGTGAGGCGGTGTGAAGGTGAGGTGTGGTGAGTGTGACGAGGTGAAGCGGTGTGGAGGTGAGGTGTGGTGAGTGTGATGAGGTGAGGCGGAGTGAAGGCGAGGTATGGTGAGTGTGATGAGGTGAGGCGGAGTGAAGGTGAGGTGTGGTGAGTGTGATGAGGTGAGGCGGAGTGAAGGTGAGGTGTGGTGAGTGTGATGAGGTGAGGCGGAGTGAAGGTGAGGTGTGGTGAGTGTGATGAGGTGAGGCGGTGTGGAGGTGAGGGGTGGTGAGTGTGATGAGGTGAGGCGGAGTGAAGGTGAGGTGTGGTGAGTGTGATGAGGTGAGGCGGAGTGAAGGTGAGGTGTGGTGAGTGTGATGAGGTGAGGCGGTGTGGAGGTGAGGGGTGGTGAGTGTGATGAGGTGAGGCGGAGTGAAGGTGAGGTGTGGTGAGTGTGATGAGGTGAGGCGGAGTGAAGGTGAGGTGTGGTGAGTGTGACGAGGTGAGGCGGTGTGGAGGTGAGGTGTGGTGAGTGTGATGAGGTGAGGCGGTGTGAAGGTGAGGTGTGGTGAGTGTGACGAGGTGAGGCGGTGTGGAGGTGAGGTGTGGTGAGTGTGATGAGGTGAGGCGGTGTGAAGGTGAGGTGTGGTGAGTGTGACGAGGTGAGGCGGTGTGGAGGTGAGGGGTGGTGAGTGTGATGAGGTGAGGCGGAGTGAAGGTGAGGTGTGGTGAGTGTGATGAGGTGAGGCGGAGTGAAGGTGAGGTGTGGTGAGTGTGACGAGGTGAGGCGGTGTGGAGGTGAGGTGTGGTGAGTGTGATGAGGTGAGGCGGTGTGAAGGTGAGGTGTGGTGAGTGTGACGAGGTGAGGCGGTGTGGAGGTGAGGTGTGGTGAGTGTGATGAGGTGAGGCGGTGTGAAGGTGAGGTGTGGTGAGTGTGACGAGGTGAGGCGGTGTGGAGGTGAGGGGTGGTGAGTGTGATGAGGTGAGGCGGTGTGGAGGTGAGGTGTGGTGAGTGTGACGAGGTGAGACGGTGTGGAGGTGAGGGGTGGTGAGTGTGACGAGGTGAGGCGGTGTGGAGGTGAGGGGTGGTGAGTGTGATGAGGTGAGGCGGTGTGGAGGTGAGGTGTGGTGAGTGTGACGAGGTGAGACGGTGTGGAGGTGAGGTGTGGTGAGTGTGATGAGGTGAGGCGGTGTGGAGGTGAGGTGTGGTGAGTGTGACGAGGTGAGGCGGTGTGGAGGTGAGGTGTGGTGAGTGTGACGAGGTGAGGCGGTGTGGAGGTGAGGTGTGGTGAGTGTGATGAGGTGAGGCGGTGTGAAGGTGAGGTGTGGTGAGTGTGATGAGGTGAGGCGGAGTGAAGGTGAGGTGTGGTGAGTGTGATGAGGTGAGGCGGAGTGAAGGTGAGGTGTGGTGAGTGTGACGAGGTGAGGCGGTGTGGAGGTGAGGTGTGGTGAGTGTGATGAGGTGAGGCGGTGTGGAGGTGAGGTGTGGTGAGTGTGATGAGGTGAGGCGGTGTGGAGGTGAGGTGTGGTGAGTGTGATGAGGTGAGGCGGTGTGGAGGTGAGGTGTGGTGAGTGTGATGAGGTGAGGCGGTGTGGAGGTGAGGTGTGGTGAGTGTGACGAGGTGAGGCGGTGTGGAGGTGAGGTGTGGTGAGTGTGATGAGGTGAGGCGGTGTGGAGGTGAGGTGTGGTGAGTGTGATGAGGTGAGGCGGTGTGGAGGTGAGGTGTGGTGAGTGTGACGAGGTGAGGCGGTGTGGAGGTGAGGTGTGGTGAGTGTGATGAGGTGAGGCGGTGTGAAGGTGTGGTGTGGTGAGTGTGACGAGGTGAGGCGGTGTGGAGGTGAGGTGTGGTGAGTGTGATGAGGTGAGGCGGTGTGAAGGTGAGGTGTGGTGAGTGTGACGAGGTGAGGCGGTGTGGAGGTGAGGGGTGGTGAGTGTGATGAGGTGAGGCGGAGTGAAGGTGAGGTGTGGTGAGTGTGATGAGGTGAGGCGGTGTGGAGGTGAGGTGTGGTGAGTGTGATGAGGTGAGGCGGTGTGGAGGTGAGGTGTGGTGAGTGTGATGAGGTGAGGCGGTGTGGAGGTGAGGTGTGGTGAGTGTGATGAGGTGAGGCGGTGTGGAGGTGAGGTGTGGTGAGTGTGATGAGGTGAGGCGGTGTGGAGGTGAGGTGTGGTGAGTGTGATGAGGTGAGGCGGTGTGGAGGTGAGGTGTGGTGAGTGTGATGAGGTGAGGCGGTGTGAAGGTGAGGTGTGGTGAGTGTGACGAGGTGAGGCGGTGTGGAGGTGAGGTGTGGTGAGTGTGATGAGGTGAGGCGGTGTGAAGGTGAGGTGTGGTGAGTGTGATGAGGTTGAGGCGGAGTGAGGTGAGGTGTGGTGAGTGTGATGAGGTGAGGCGGAGTGAAGGTGAGGTGTGGTGAGTGTGATGAGGTGAGGCGGTGTGGAGGTGAGGTGTGGTGAGTGTGACGAGGTGAGGCGGTGTGGAGGTGAGGTGTGGTGAGTGTGATGAGGTGAGGCGGTGTGAAGGTGAGGTGTGGTGAGTGTGACGAGGTGAGACGGTGTGGAGGTGAGGTGTGGTGAGTGTGATGAGGTGAGGCGGAGTGAAGGTGAGGTGTGGTGAGTGTGATGAGGTGAGGCGGTGTGGAGGTGAGGTGTGGTGAGTGTGATGAGGTGAGGCGGTGTGGAGGTGAGGTGTGGTGAGTGTGACGAGGTGAGGCGGTGTGGAGGTGAGGTGTGGTGAGTGTGACGAGGTGAGACGGTGTGGAGGTGAGGTGTGGTGAGTGTGACGAGGTGAGGCGGTGTGGAGGTGAGGTGTGGTGAGTGTGATGAGGTGAGGCGGTGTGAAGGTGAGGTGTGGTGAGTGTGACGAGGTGAGGCGGTGTGGAGGTGAGGTGTGGTGAGTGTGATGAGGTGAGGCGGTGTGAAGGTGAGGTGTGGTGAGTGTGATGAGGTGAGGCGGAGTGAAGGTGAGGTGTGGTGAGTGTGATGAGGTGAGGCGGAGTGAAGGTGAGGTGTGGTGAGTGTGATGAGGTGAGGCGGTGTGGAGGTGAGGTGTGGTGAGTGTGACGAGGTGAGGCGGTGTGGAGGTGAGGTGTGGTGAGTGTGATGAGGTGAGGCGGTGTGAAGGTGAGGTGTGGTGAGTGTGACGAGGTGAGACGGTGTGGAGGTGAGGTGTGGTGAGTGTGATGAGGTGAGGCGGAGTGAAGGTGAGGTGTGGTAGTGTGATGAGGTGAGGCGGTGTGGAGGTGAGGTGTGGTGAGTGTGATGAGGTGAGGCGGTGTGGAGGTGAGGTGTGGTGAGTGTGATGAGGTGAGGCGGTGTGGAGGTGAGGTGTGGTGAGTGTGATGAGGTGAGACGGTGTGGAGGTGAGGTGTGGTGAGTGTGACGAGGTGAGGCGGTGTGAAGGTGAGGTGTGGTGAGTGTGACGAGGTGAGGCGGTGTGGAGGTGAGGTGTGGTGAGTGTGATGAGGTGAGGCGGTGTGAAGGTGAGGTGTGGTGAGTGTGACGAGGTGAGGCGGTGTGGAGGTGAGGTGTGGTGAGTGTGATGAGGTGAGGCGGTGTGAAGGTGAGGTGTGGTGAGTGTGATGAGGTGAGGCGGAGTGAAGGTGAGGTGTGGTGAGTGTGATGAGGTGAGGCGGAGTGAAGGTGAGGTGTGGTGAGTGTGATGAGGTGAGGCGGTGTGGAGTGAGGTGAGGGTGTGGTGAGTGTGATGAGGTGAGGCGGTGTGGAGGTGAGGTGTGGTGAGTGTGACGAGGTGAGGCGGTGTGGAGGTGAGGTGTGGTGAGTGTGATGAGGTGAGGCGGTGTGAAGGTGAGGTGTGGTGAGTGTGACGAGGTGAGGCGGTGTGGAGGTGAGGTGTGGTGAGTGTGATGAGGTGAGGCGGTGTGAAGGTGAGGTGTGGTGAGTGTGATGAGGTGAGGCGGAGTGAAGGTGAGGTGTGGTGAGTGTGATGAGGTGAGGCGGAGTGAAGGTGAGGTGTGGTGAGTGTGATGAGGTGAGGCGGTGTGGAGGTGAGGTGTGGTGAGTGTGACGAGGTGAGGCGGTGTGGAGGTGAGGTGTGGTGAGTGTGATGAGGTGAGGCGGTGTGAAGGTGAGGTGTGGTGAGTGTGATGAGGTGAGACGGTGTGGAGGTGAGGTGTGGTGAGTGTGATGAGGTGAGACGGTGTGGAGGTGAGGTGTGGTGAGTGTGATGAGGTGAGACGGTGTGGAGGTGAGGTGTGGTGAGTGTGATGAGGTGAGACGGTGTGGAGGTGAGGTGTGGTGAGTGTGATGAGGTGAGACGGTGTGGAGGTGAGGTGTGGTGAGTGTGATGAGGTGAGACGGTGTGGAGGTGAGGTGTGGTGAGTGTGATGAGGTGAGGCGGTGTGAAGGTGAGGTGTGGTGAGTGTGATGAGGTGAGACGGTGTGGAGGTGAGGTGTGGTGAGTGTGATGAGGTGAGACGGTGTGGAGGTGAGGTGTGGTGAGTGTGATGAGGTGAGACGGTGTGAAGGTGAGGTGTGGTGAGTGTGACGAGGTGAGACGGTGTGGAGGTGAGGTGTGGTGAGTGTGATGAGGTGAGGCGGAGTGAAGGTGAGGTGTGGTGAGTGTGATGAGGTGAGGCGGTGTGGAGGTGAGGTGTGGTGAGTGTGATGAGGTGAGGCGGTGTGGAGGTGAGGTGTGGTGAGTGTGACGAGGTGAGGCGGTGTGGAGGTGAGGTGTGGTGAGTGTCACGAGGTGAGACGGTGTGGAGGTGAGGTGTGGTGAGTGTGACGAGGTGAGGCGGTGTGGAGGTGAGGTGTGGTGAGTGTGATGAGGTGAGGCGGTGTGAAGGTGAGGTGTGGTGAGTGTGATGAGGTGAGGCGGAGTGAAGGTGAGGTGTGGTGAGTGTGATGAGGTGAGGCGGTGTGGAGGTGAGGTGTGGTGAGTGTGACGAGGTGAGGCGGTGTGGAGGTGAGGTGTGGTGAGTGTGATGAGGTGAGGCGGTGTGAAGGTGAGGTGTGGTGAGTGTGACGAGGTGAGGCGGTGTGGAGGTGAGGTGTGGTGAGTGTGACGAGGTGAGGCGGTGTGGAGGTGAGGTGTGGTGAGTGTGATGAGGTGAGGCGGTGTGGAGGTGAGGTGTGGTGAGTGTGATGAGGTGAGGCGGTGTGGAGGTGAGGTGTGGTGAGTGTGACGAGGTGAGGCGGTGTGGAGGTGAGGTGTGGTGAGTGTCACGAGGTGAGACGGTGTGGAGGTGAGGTGTGGTGAGTGTGACGAGGTGAGGCGGTGTGGAGGTGAGGTGTGGTGAGTGTCACGAGGTGAGACGGTGTGGAGGTGAGGTGTGGTGAGTGTGATGAGGTGAGGCGGTGTGGAGGTGAGGTGTGGTGAGTGTGACGAGGTGAGTTACAAGGGAGAGGGCATGGAGGTGCGACTGACAGGTTGAGGAAGCAGCTGAGCGGGTGAGTGGACAGCCGAGCGGGTGAGGGTGGAGGTGAAGGACACAGGCTCCCGGGGCTCGCTCACCCTTCCGGCCCCCGCGGCCCCCACGGTCCCCGCACTCGGCGGCCCGCGGCCCCGCGAGTCCCAACAGCGGTCGCGTCGCCTCGCGCTCCGACATCTGGGCCGCCGCTCAGGCCGCCGCTCGCGCTCGCTGATTGGCCCGGAGCCTTTCCGGGGCGGGGCCTCTGGTCACGATCCTCGTAGGGGCGGGGCCTCTAATGGCTCTGGGGCTCTCTCATTGGTCAACTCCCAAGTACAAGGCGGGGCCTCTAATGGCTCTGGGGTTCTCTCATTGGTCAACTCCCAAGTACAAGGCGGGGCCTCTGTCGCACAATCCTCGTTCGGGGCAGAGCATTTCCCCGAGCCAGGGGTTCTCTTATTGGTTAGACATCTCTCAGTGGGCGGAGTTCCAGCCTGAGACCCTCCTAGAGGGCGGGGTTACTGATAGTTTATTGGCCTCTGATTGGTCAGATCCCTAGCAGGGGGCGGTGCTTCTGGTCAATTACATTCCCGGCGGGGAAGGCGGAGTTTCCACTCGGGTCCCTCCCTGAGGCGGGACTCTGGTAGTTATCGGCCTCTGATTGGCGAGCTGTCTCGCTGGAGGCGGGGTTTGGTTTGGTCACCGCCCACTCTGCGGGGCTGACCGCGGCGTAGCCACGCCTCCTGCGTGCACCCACGTGGGAGCTGTCACCGCAGAGTAATCATCATTACACAACGCGCATTGCACAACACGGGCCGATACATTACACCAGTCCATGACGTTATTGAAAATAATTAACAAATATATTCAGCTCAACACTCCTACATTACAGCACATGAGTACCACCGTGTGGGGAAGTCAACAAGGGTTGTTATATGGGGAGACTCGCCCCCGTCATAGGAATTTCGAATTTCCACCACTGGCTCTGCAGGGCAGTGAACACAACTGAATACAGTACGTTCCGCAAACACATCTTGACACTACACATGCATGGTACAGTACCTGCACTTGTGTGTGCGAGGTGTCTGGCCTCCGCGGATACGACTTTTTACTGTGCCCCCCATTGACTGTGCCCCCCCAGGTACTCCCATTGGGGCCTTACGCCCCACGTATTGTATCCCCCCCTCCCCTCAGGTAAAGACACTCCTCCCCAAAGTGCTATCCCGAGGTACTGCACCCCCCCCCCCGGAACTGCCCCCTCCCCGGATACTGCGCGCCCCCCAGGTGCTGCCCCGTTCAGCCCCGCTCATCATCAAGACCGCCAACCTGCATCACCATGGAAACGCGAACCTCGATTAACTCGTAGTCCCGTGCACGTGAATCGTCACTATGAATCAGTGAAAACATTCGGATTGGAATAGGGGGCCGTCCATAAATGACGTCGCGCGATTTTAGATGATTTCTGCCCCCCCCCCCCAGTCACACGGCGTCACAAAAAGTCAGACCCCCCCCTCAAATATTACGTCACAAAGCTCTGCTCCCCCCCACCCAATAAATAAAACATGCTTCAAATCGCTTTAAACTATTGTCATTGTAGTTTAAAGTTGCGCATTTTGATGTGACGTCACATTTCTCAAACCCCCCCTCGTCACACATCGTCACAAATCCCTGATCCCCCCCCCCCCCCCTAGGTGCGTGACGTCATTTATGGAAGGCCCCTAGCTCATCACCATTATTGATCACCATCCATAATCATCCGTCATGATCCATTATCATGATCCATCACAATACATCATCATAATCATTATCATCATCAGTTATGCGTGTATGTTGAACATAGCCAACCATGCTAATCATCATCCATCATCATAATCCATTCTCACCCCGACTCGTAATCATCATTAAAGCCATCAGCAGCAGCATCACCACCACAAGCTGCCCTCGTCACGATCCATCTCTCATGAGCATCACAGCCACCATGACCGGCGTCGTGAGTTTCGCGACAAAATTACCCCCACCCCCCCCCCCCTTTTAGCCTGGGGGGGGGGGTACGAAGCGCCGGGTTCAGCACCGGTGTCACGACTTTGGCCACACGCGTGTTCACGCGTCTGTGTCCTTGCGTGTACTGCGTCTGTCTTTGTGTAGCCACGTATCTATGTGCGTGTAGATACGTGTCTCTCGGTGCTCGCGAACAGCACTTGCCCCAACAGTCTGTCCATGCGATACGGGGGATCTTTGTCTCATGCGTGTGTGGGCGTGCGTGCCATATCTTCTCCCATCTATACTTGGCCCCACAACTTCTACCTAAATCCTCTTTGTCACCACTCCTCTAGCCCTTTTCACTGTCCTCTGCCTCATATCCCTATTCCCCATCCGCTCCACATCCCATACTCGCCACGACATATCCTCTGCATGCCCTCTATCCATTGCACCCGACCCTTGTCTCCACTCCGCTAAGCCATTGTCGCCAGTCCTCTCTCCTCTCTCCCCTACAACATATTCTTAATCCCCTGCCCCCATCCCTTCTGCCCTTTCTTTTATTCCAAATCCTCTAGCCGCCCATCCCCCTCTCGTATAACTCTGTCTCCCATTCCTCTCTCTCTCTCTCTCTCCCCCTGTTCCCCTATCCCCTATCTCCCATCCCCTACCCCTATCCTCTACGCGCTGTCACCGCCTACCCCTCTCCCCTATCTCCTCTACCTCATTTTTCAACCTCCTTCCCCCTGTATCCGCTGTGCCCTGTCCCCCATCCCGTCTCCTCTGTCCTCTGCCCATCTCCCCCACCCCGCTCCGCTCTCCCCGGACCCCCGCGTGTGAACGCGGCGCCCGGGGAGCGCGGCGGTGCCGGCATTGACGTCACGGCCGCAGGGGTCGCGGCGCGGGGAGGGGATGGGGACGGGGAGCGGCGGGGAGCGCGCGGGGAGACAGAGCGGAGAGGCGAGAGAGGAAGCAGCAGGAGAGGAGGGGAGGGCGCGCGCGCGCGCGGGAAGAGAGAGGGGAGATCGCGGCGGCGGCGAGCGGACGGACGGGGACGGCAGGAGGACGCGCCTCGGCTCAGGGACGGGAGTCGCTCGGCACGGGGCCCCGGGCTCCCGGGGTCGCCGCCTCGTCCCCGCTCGCCGGGGGCCCAGGGAAGAGCGGGGTGCGTGCCGGGATCCGCGCGCAAGAGGAGGAGGAGTGCGGGGGGGGGGAGCGCATCGCTGACTGACGCCACGGATCCGTGCAGACATCACCAACCCCAGCATCACTGACACCACTACCATCACCACCACCACCATCATTACTGACACCACCCCATCATCCTTATCATCACTGACACCACCACCACCATCATCACGGACACCACCGTCGTCACCACTCTACTAACACCACTATCATCACCATCACCACCGACCGCCCCCATGGGCTGCGCCCCCAGCATCCACGTGTCGCAGAGCGGCGTCATCTACTGCCGCGATTCGGACGATTCCACGTCCCCGCGCCAGACGGCCAGCGTGTCGGGCGGGGTGCCCGCGGGCTCCGGGGGGGGCCCCCACGGCCTGCTCCTCAAGACCGACGCGGCGCTCTCGCTGGCCGTGCAGGCGGAGGGCGCTGGCACGGTGCTGGCCTGCCGCTCCCGGGCGCTTGCCTCGACGCGCCGGCCCCGCAGGGAGCCCTGCGCCCTGAACCACAGCACCGAGGCCGAGACACAGACCAGCCGGTCCAGCATCAAGGTGACGGGGGTCGGGAGGCTGGGAGAAGTGGGGGGGGGAGATCCGGCATCCCGGCCGGCATCAAGAGTCGCCATCTCTGTGTTTGGGTCATGTCCTACACGCGTGTGTCACTCTGTGTGTCATTGTCTGCATGTGTGTCCGTGTTGTGTCGCGTTGTGTGGTGACCGCGTGACACGCGTGTGCGTGTGTGTCTTCACGTCGTGAGGACACGTGTCCTCAGTTACGTGTAGAGCCATGGGTGTCGATCCACTGTTGGCCGAGGGCCCGTCCCCACGTGGCTGGGACGACACTGGTCAGTCAGTGCGGGTTTGTCCAAGTCGGGAGCATAAATGGTGGGAGCATAGAAGCACAGGACAATAACGAAGTGTTGCTGCACTGCCCTCTGGTGAACTCCACGTGAACACAGCCTCGCCAATGGAAACGTGGTGGTCGTTCACCCAGGCACTTGCCAGGCTAAACCCCTGCTTATCTGCCGAGATTTGATCGCAGGCACACACTGGTCTTCATGCCGTGTTCTAAACGTGTGCGCGCGTGTCAGTGTCCACACGTGTGTGTGTGTGTCGCGGCCCAGTGTGTTCATGCCGTGTTCTAAACGTGTGCGCGCGTGTCGGTGTCCACACGTGTGTGTGTGTGTCGCGGCCCAGTGTGTTGATGCCGTGACTGCGCTCGTGCTGCTGATGCTGCGTGACCATCTCTGTCGACTTCTTGCCGTGACATTGCGCCTGTCTGGGCGTGCTTGGCGCTGCGGCCGTGACCTGGGCACGCATGTCTGTGTGACCTCACGCGTGTCGATGACCTACACGCTGTGCCCATGCAGTGCTGTGAGAGATGGTGATGATGGGAGGAGGATAATGTGGTTGTCCGTACGGACTCAGCACGGGGAAGGAGACGATGGCGATGTCTCATCATCACCATCATCTGTTCTTGTGATTGCTGTTGTCGTTGCTGTTGTTATGGTTGCTCTATCATCGCTGTCTCTGCTCTTGCAACAACACCCGCTTACCATCACCTCAGCTCGATGTATATTCACACTCTCTTCTCGTTATGCATTAACATGACCACTCTCCCGTAGTGATATCGTTTGCTCCATGCTTACGTATATTAACAACGCACGGTAGTCATACAATATTGTACTGTTGATGTTTACTCGGCCTTCATCCAGCAATTCATAGATGATGGCTACACGATGGTGATGACGACGGTGGCACTGGACTTCAGTGAATCTGGAGGCGCAGCCCGCATACAATCCAGTGCACGCCTGGATTGTATGCGCACTGCCGTGACTGTTGCTCGCGGCCACCGTGACTTGGCGCCCAGGGCCGAGGGCCTGTGTCGGCTCCCTCCCGAGAGTCCGCGGCGACTCTCGGTGCCACGCGCACAGTCACTCTCCTCTTCCTTGCCCACCGCACCACCCTGCCCGGCACAGGCTCGCTCCACTGCTGCCTCTACAACACCGGCGCAATAGCCACCAACCGTATCGTCGGAACATCATGCACAGGCCGATGCTGCACCACATCTCCTTCACGAACGGATAATTAAAGATAGCCACAGTGGTGCGAGTGTGGCCATGTAACCCAAACTGTTAACCATACAGTGAATCCATTGAGACACGTGGAGATACATAAAGACTCACAGAGATACATAAATACAACCCACAGTGGTGCGATTGTGGCCATGCAACCCAAACTGTTGACCCAAATAGTAAACCACTGTAGACTGCGTTCCTTCAACGGAAGAGGAGGAATAGCAAAACTACACGAATTGCGTCATGATGCCTTCTCGTCGTAGCTAGCAGACTTCGAAATTGGCATTTAGCTCATGCACCGTATTTCCATGTGCAAGAACAGAAGTACTGCTGCCGAGGCCCCATGCCCCCTGCATCCCATACTGAGCACGCGAAAGAAGTTCAACAGCCTGGCCGTGTCGCCTTATCCCACATTATTCAACCTCCTCACTGCAGATCACAAGAACACACCCACCCACTCACTAACCCACTCACCCACCCATTCACTCCCCCACGCACTCACCACACCGCAGGTCACCTCACTTCTCTCTTTCTCTCTGCTTCTGCCCTCGCACGACTTCACTGAGGAGTTCCCTCTACTCCCATCGTCTCTTTCCCCCAAGCTCTTTCAACAAACACTGTGCTCAATCCAAGAGACGCGTTACACTTATCTACTGTGTTACAACTGCGAGAGTGCTGTTTGTTGCTGGCTATTTGACGTTTTGGGCCTTTGGCCTTGTGCCCAGCAACTATGTTGAGAAAAAAACTGGAAATATCCCTCGGTCTTCTGTCTCGATCAGAGTAAAGCGAGAGAGAGAAACTTCCGGATGATTTCTCCCACCGGGAGCCTTGAACGGACCTTGATCTCACTCCTGGTTTTTCAGCATGTTCTCCGTCAGGGCCCTGGACCTGGACAGCGTGTGCCCTGATCCCTCCCCATGGGCCCTGATCCCTCCCCATGGGCCCTGATCCCTCCCCATGGGCCCTGATCCCTCCCCATGAGCCCTGATCCCTCCCCATGGGCCCTGATCCCTCCCCATGGGCCCTGATCCCTCCCCATGGGCCCTGATCCCTCCCCATGGGCCCTGATCCCTCCCCATGATCCCTGATCCCTCCCCATGGGCCCTGATCCCTCCCCATGGGCCCTGATCCCTCCCCATGGGCCCTGATCCCTCCCCATGGGCCCTGATCCCTCCCCATGGGCCCTGATCCCTCCCCATAAGCCCTGATCCCTCCCCATGGGCCCTGATCCCTCCCCATGGGCCCTGATCCCTCCCCATGGGTCTTGATCCCTCCCCATGGGCCCTGATCCCTCCCCATGGGTCTTGATCCCTCCCCATGGGCCCCGATGCCCTCTCACTGGGTCGTGGGGCAGTAGCAGCACGAGCAGCAGCAGCAGCTGTGTAAATGACCGAGTGTCGTCGGTGCTTCAAGGGGATCGATGGCCGTGGCCCCACTCCACGGCAGGTTCGAGGGCGGCCCTGTGGGGTGTGTGTGTTTGGGGGTGTGGGTGTGTGTGTGTGTTTGGGGGTGTGTGTGTTTGGGGGGGTGTGTGTGTGTGTGTTTGGGGGTGAGGGTGTTTGGGGGTGAGGGGGGTGGGTGTGTGTGTGTGTTTGGGGGTGAGGGTGTTTGGGTGTGTGGGTGTGTGGGTGTGTGTGTGGGTGTGTTTGGGGGTGTGGGTGTGTGTGTGTTTGGGGGTGAGGGTGTTTGGGGGTGTGGATGTGTGTGTGTGTGTTTGGGGGTGAGGGTGTGTGTGTTTGAGGGTGTGTGTGTTTGGGGGTGTGTGTGTTTGGGGGTGTGGGTGTGTGTGTGTGTGTTTGGGGGTGAGGGTGTTTGGGTGTGTGTTTGGGGGTGAGGGTGTCTGGGGGTGTGTGTGTGTGTGTGTTTGGGGGTGTGTGTGTTTGGGGGTGTGTGTGTTTGGGGGTGTGGGTGTGTGGGTGAAGTCGGGGCCACGTCCCGGGGTCCAGGGAGGACACGGCAGGACACGCGGGAGGGGACTCTCGCTCGGTGTGGCCAGCTGCATAAAACGTCCAAACGGCGTCGAGTGCGATCTCCCCGTGAATGTTCTTGAAGCATCAGAAGTTTAGGGGACAAACATCACTCAAGGTTGTTATGCAACCAGCTGCTGGAGCTTTGTCTGGAGTTGCCACCTGTCCGGGTTTTCCAAGGATTAGGTCGTAATGTCAACTTAGGTGGCCGGGTTCGTGGTGCAGAGCGCTAGCCACTACACCGCCACTCTCCACGACTCCGCTACCCACACAATCCAATGTACACACAGGCAGATACACACTCACTCGTACGTCCACTCACAACCTCGCTATCAACTCGGATTGCCACCTCCCTCTCGGTTCCCCGGGATTCCTCCTCTCTTTGCGGCAGCTGCTCTGACCGTCTTCCAGGGACATTACGAGTCCCGCTTTCTGTGATGGGCACTGATGGGGGTGCGAGACTCACAGGTGGCGTGGCCCAGCGGTGGCGGGTCCGCCACTTGTTCCAGAGGCTCACGGTTTGATTCCAACGGCCGCCCTGGTTAATACAACGGGTGTAATCACCATGGTAACACTATGCCCGTCTGTTTAATAGCGGACGTTTAAGTTGCTCTGATGTCATTCACAAGAGTAGGCCATCGTCAGGGTCCACATTTACCAAATTAGAAAATTACTAATTATTTAATTGGAATCATAATGTGTACTGTATACAGCAGTAAACATCGCCCCCTACTGGCAGACTCATGCCCCAGGTCACTCTTGGAAATGAAGCGATAATTCTGGTCTCTTGAGTTCGTGTCGTTTTGTTGTTCCAATTATGAAGGAGATGTGCGCATCGGCCTGTTGATGTTCTGATGCAGTTGATCGTTGCACTGGTGTCTTTGAGGAGGAATGTCAAAGGCAGGCGGTGTGATGTTTGGTCTCCAATGATGTGTTTATGTGCCAATCGAGACTCTAGACACTTTGGATTGGTGGATCAGACAAATCGTGAAACTCACACCCTTGCTGTCTCCTGGCTCGCCAGGGTAAGATGGCAGTTCAGCAAGTTGATTCATTTTCATCTGTATTCCATCCGTACGGGGATCGAACGCGTGGGGCTTTCCTGGGTTTTCCAGTTTCTCGCACACCTCCGATTAGCGCGGTTAGCTATGTACGGTGCAAAAGAAGTTTAACATATATAGTCATATCGATCATTTAAAAGAGTTCGCCAAACACCCCAATAGAGGACGGCAGAGCGTGGGCAATTGTTGATGATGGGTTCTGGTTCCCTTCCCGCTTTTCTGTAGTTTCTCCACATCTCTGAATCCTCGATTCTTCTGTCTGTGAGTGAGCGAAAGCTGCGTTGCCAATTCCATGTTGATGATGTTCTTCATGAGAAGAGAGCGAGAGAGAGAGAGAGAGAGCCGTGGAATATAGACGACGGCGCATGGCTCTGATCTCCCCGTGGGTTACGTGGGGGGGCCCTCGACGCCCGGGCCCCAGACCGCCCACGGTTGCCTCGGTTACCGCCACCGTCGCCAGGCAAGGGCCGTGATCTCCAGGGTAGCGGCACTTCGGATTTAGGTCCTGGGCGGCCACGGGGGGCGGGGGGGGGGGCGAGGTGAGGGATGCTTGGGTTAGAGCCTGGGTCTATGGCAGCAGTAGCAGCAGCAGCAGTAGCAGCAGTAGCAGCAGCATCAGTATTAGCAGCAGCAGTAGAAGCAGCAGCAGCAGTAACAGCAGCAGCAGTAACAGCAGCAGCAGTAGTAGCAGCAGTAGCAGCAGCAGCAGTATTAGCAGCAGCAGCAGTATTAGCAGCAGCAGTAGAAGCAGCAGCAGCAGTAACAGCAGCAGCAGTATTAGCAGCAGCAGTAGCAGCAGCAGTAGTATTAGCAGCAGTATTAGCAGCAGTAACAGCAGCAGCAGCAGTAGCAGCAGCAGCAGTAACAGCAGCAGCAGTATTAGCAGCAGTATTAGCAGCAGCAGCAGTATTAGCAGCAGCAGCAGTAACAGCAGCAGCAGTAGTAGCAGCAGCAGCAGTATTAGCAGCAGCAGCAGTAGCAGCAGCAGCAGTATTAGCAGCAGCAGCAGTAACAGCAGCAGCAGTATTAGCAGCAGTAGCAGCAGCAGCAGTATTAGCAGCAGCAGCAGTATTAGCAGCAGCAGCAGTAACAGCAGCAGCAGTATTAGCAGCAGTAGCAGTATTAGCAGCAGCAGTAACAGCAGCAGCAGTATTAGCAGCAGTAACAGCAGCAGCAGCAGTAGCAGCAGCAGCAGTATTAGCAGCAGCAGCAGTAACAGCAGCAGCAGTATTGGCAGCAGTAGCAGCAGCAGCAGTATTAGCAGCAGTAGCAGCAGCAGCAGTAGTAGCAGCAGCAGCAGTATTAGCAGCAGCAGCAGTAACAGCAGCAGCAGTATTAGCAGCAGTAGCAGCAGCAGCAGTATTAGCAGCAGCAGCAGTATTAGCAGCAGCAGCAGTAACAGCAGCAGCAGTATTAGCAGCAGTAGCAGCAGCAGCAGTATTAGCAGCAGCAGCAGTATTAGCAGCAGCAGTAGAAGCAGCAGTATTAGCAGCAGCAGTAGCAGCAGCAGCAGTATTAGCAGCAGCAGTAGCAGCAGCAGTATTAGCAGCAGCAGCAGTATTAGCAGCAGCAGCAGTATTAGCAGCAGCAGCAGCAGTATTAGCAGCAGCAGCAGTATTAGCAGCAGCAGCAGCAGCAGTAGAAGCAGCAGTAGAAGCAGCAGCAGCAGTATTAGCAGCAGTAGCAGCAGTAGCAGCAGTAGAAGCAGCAGTAGCAGCAGTAGAAGCAGCAGCAGCAGTAGTAGCAGCAGTAGCAGCAGCAGCAGTAGAAGCAGCAGTAGCAGCAGTAGAAGCAGCAGCAGCAGTAGTAGCAGCAGTAGCAGCAGTATTAGCAGCAGTAGCAGCAGTAGCAGCAGTAGAAGCAGTAGAAGCAGCAGCAGTATTAGCAGCAGTAGCAGCAGTAGCAGCAGTAGAAGCAGCAGTAGCAGCAGTAGAAGCAGCAGCAGCAGTAGTAGCAGCAGTAGAAGCAGCAGCAGCAGTAGTAGCAGCAGTAGCAGCAGCAGCAGTAGAAGCGAGGTGTTCCCTCGCGGCTGAGACGAGAGCCGGTGTCTGTGTGCGCGGCGCGCGGCGCGTGCACGTGACCCAGCGGACGTGTTCAGGGCGCACGCCGCGCTCGCCCACCCCCCCGAGGCGCGCACTCTCCACTCGGCGTGTTGCCAGAGTTGTGTCCCTGCCAGCAGAGATCCACCCCTCGACCGTGTGCCGGGAACGGTGTACGCGCTTTGTGCTTGACTCGAATTTTCCTTGAGTCCAACTTTGCAATGAAGAGCAGCAACCCAATTGGCCCTTGGGAGAGCGCTTTGAGCCAGCGCAGGTACCTGTCATGACGTTCTTAGAACCATGCACAGTGACCAAATGATTCAAGACATACCGCAAAGTGTACACAAAGAAGCAATGGAGAGGTGCAAGTGTGAATTAAATTTGAGAGATAAAGGGACACTTGGATGAGAGAGAGTAACGGGCTCAAAGGGTTCATGGGCGGTGGTCGAGACGAACAACCGTGTGGCTCCCAAAGGAGAGAGAGCACGCCAGAGAGCACGTGGACTATGGAGATGGAGTGATCAGATGAGCTCGTGTGCAGGAGTAAAGGGATTGATGTAAGGCTTGGGAAGGCCTTCGTCCAGCAGTGGATGAATCATGGCGGATGAGGTTTATGACGATGCCAGCACAGCCGTGTTTTATTCATGACCACGACATGGGACATATTGTGTTCAGCTGTGCAGGGCATGGCGTGTGTGCAGCTGTGCAGGGCATGGCGTGTGTGCAGCTGTGCAGGGCATGGCGTGTGTGCAGCTGTGCAGGGCATGGCGTGTGTGCAGCTGTGCAGGGCATGGCGTGTGTGCAGCTGTGCAGGGCATGGCGTGAATGCAGTTGTGCAGGGCATGGCGTGGTGCAGCTGTGCAGGGCATGGCGTGTGTGCAGCTGTGCAGGGCATGGCGTGTGTGCAGCTGTGCAGGGCATGGCGTGTGTGTAGCTGTGCAGGGCATGGCGTGTGTGCAGCTGTGCAGGGCAGGTCGTGTGTGCAGCTGTGCAGGGCATGGCGTGCTGTGCAGCTGTGCAGGGCATGGCGTGTGTGTAGCTGTGCAGGGTATGGCGTGTGTGCAGCTGTGCAGGGTATGGCGTGTGTGTAGCTGTGCAGGGCATGGCGTGTGTGGAGCTGCGCCGGGCATGGCGTGTGTGTAGCTGTGCAGGGCATGGCGTGTGTGTAGCTGTGCAGGGCATGGCGTGTGTGTAGGTGTGCAGGGCATGTCGTGTGTGTAGCTGTGCAGGGCATGGCGTGTGTGTAGCTGTGCAGAGCATGGCGTGTGTGTAGCTGTGCAGGGCATGTCGTGTGTGTAGCTGTGCAGGGCATGTCGTGTGTGTAGCTGTGCAGGGCATGTCGTGTGTGTAGCTGTGCAGGGCATGTCGTGTGTGTAGCTGTGCAGGGCATGGCGTGTGTGTAGCTGTGCAGGGCATGGCGTGTGTGTAGCTGTGCAGGGCATGTCGTGTGTGTAGCTGTGCAGGGCATGTCGTGTGTGTAGCTGTGCAGGGCATGGCGTGTGTGTAGCTGCGCAGGGCATGTCGTGTGTGTAGCTGCGCAGGGCATGGCGTGTGTGTAGCTGCGCAGGGCATGGCGTGTGTGTAGCTGTGCAGGGCATGGCGTGTGTGTAGCTGTGCAGGGCATGTCGTGTGTGTAGCTGTGCAGGGCATGTCGTGTGTGTAGTTGTGCAGGGCATGTCGTGTGTGTAGCTGTGCAGGGCATGGCGTGTGTGTAGCTGTGCAGGGCATGGCGTGTGTGTAGCTGTGCAGGGCATGTCGTGTGTGTAGCTGTGCAGGGCATGGCGTGTGTGTAGCTGTGCAGGGCATGGCGTGTGTGTAGCTGTGCAGGGCATGGCGTGTGTGTAGCTGCGCAGGGCATGGCGTGTGTGTAGCTGCGCAGGGCATGGCGTGTGTGTAGCTGCGCAGGGCATGTCGTGTGTGTAGCTGCGCAGGGCATGGCGTGTGTGTAGCTGCGCAGGGCATGGCGTGTGTGTAGCTGTGCAGGGCATGGCGTGTGTGTAGCTGTGCAGGGCATGGCGTGTGTGTAGCTGTGCAGGGCATGGCGTGTGTGTAGCTGTGCAGGGCATGTCGTGTGTGTAGCTGTGCAGGGCATGTCGTGTGTGTAGCTGTGCAGGGCATGTCGTGTGTGTAGCTGTGCAGGGCATGTCGTGTGTGTAGCTGTGCAGGCCATGTCGTCTGTGTAGATGTGCAGGCCATGTCGTGTGTGTAGCTGTGCAGGCCATGGCGTGTGTGCAGCTGTGCAGAGCATGGCGTGTGTGTAGCTGTGCAGGGCATGTCGTGTGTGTAGCTGTGCAGGCCATGGCGTGTGTGCAGCTGTGCAGAGCATGGCGTGTGTGTAGCTGTGCAGAGCATGGCGTGTGTGTAGCTGTGCAGAGCATGGCATGTGTGTGCAGCTGTGCCGTGTGTCGATGTTTACGAGGCAGCGTGGAGATGGACTTGCTAGAGGGATTGCTGGCAGCTGGGATTCGTGCGTTCATAGCGACGAGGGGGGCACGGGGGGGCACAGGGGGGGGGGCACAAGGGGGGGCACAGGGGGGGGGCACAAGGGGGGGCACAGGGGGGGGGGCACAGGGGGGCACAGGGGGGGGGGGGGCACAGGAGGGGGGCACAAGGGGGGGGCACAGGGGGGGGCACAGGGGGGGGGGGCACCGATCTGCGCGCACCCCGTGTGCTCTGCAGGCCCAGTGGCCCCGTGCCAGCTCGTCAAGAAGGAAGCCTGAGAGCGACTTCCTGCTGCTCCTGCTGCTCCTGCTGCTGCTGCTCGCGTGAGCTTCGAGGCATTGGAGCTCATCTCCTGTTGTCAGCCTGCGCAGCAAGTTGTGGAAATTCCACAATCCTATGGCGGTGGCGAGTCTATCCATAGGAAAACCGCCATTGACTTCTCCGCAACGTGACACTTATTTCCCTCGCCTCCCGAGGGATGATGGGCTGAGGGACCCGACCGTGAGCCCGAGCACCCTGTGCAGGAGTGCGGGCACGGGGGCGCGGGCCGCGGTGTCGGACCGACTGATCCTCCGTCGGCCTCCGCTGCTGCGCGCGGCCCCCACCGCGTGGGGCCGCGCGCGGGGGAGGCGCGGGCGTTGTCGTGGCGACCGGGGGGGGGGGGGGGGTCGGGGAGCCGCGAGAGGCGAGGAGGAGGAGGAGGAGGCCCCGCAAGCTCCAGCGCGTGCGAGATGAGGTGGTGATGAGGTGGAGGTGACGGTAGCAGTGGGTACTGCTACCGTCAACGAGGTGACTGTCGAGTTACGGTGATAAATGTGAAGCTCATGAGGTGGCGGTGGAGGTGACGAGATATGACCACCACACGTGCACTCCGTCGCACACCCTCTCATCCTCCTCCTCCCCCCACCCCACCCCGCCCCTCTCCTCCCCCCCCACCCCGCCCCTCTCCTCCCCCCCACCCCGCCCCTCCCCCCCCCACCCCGCCCCTCTCCTCCCCCCCACCCCACCCCTCTCCTCCCCCCCACCCCACCCCTCTCCTCCTCCCCACCCCACCCCTCTCCTCCCACCCCACCCCTCTCCTCCTCCTCCCCAATCCTCCCCCCCACCCCTCTCCTCCCCCCCCCACCCCTCTCCTCCTCCCCCCCACCCCACCCCTCTCCTCCCCCCCACCCCTCTCCTCCTCCCCACCCCACCCCTCTCCTCCTCCCCCCCACCCCACCCCTCTCCTCCCCCCCACCCCTCTCCTCCTCCCCACCCCACCCCTCTCCTCCCACCCCACCCCTCTTCTCCTCCTCCCCACTCCTCTCCTCCCCCCCACCCCTCTCCTCCCCCCCCCACCCCTCTCCTCCTCCCCCCCACCCCACCCCTCTCCTCCCCCCCACCCCTCTCCTCCTCCCCACCCCTCTCCTCCCCCCCCCACCCCTCTCCTCCTCCCCCCCACCCCACCCCTCTCCTCCCCCCCACCCCTCTCCTTCCCCCCCACCCCACCCCTCTCCTCCCCCCCACCCCTCTCCTTCCCCCCCACCCCACCCCTCTCCTCCCCCCCACCCCACCCCTCTCCTTCCCCCCCACCCCACCCCTCTCCTCCCACCCCACCCCTCTCCTCCCCCCCACCCCACCCCTCTCCTCCTCCCCCCACCCACCCCTCTCCTCCTCCCCCCCACCCACCCCTCTCCTCCCCCCCACCCCTCTCCTTTCCCCCCCACCCCACCCCTCTCCTCCCCCCCACCCCTCTCCTTCCCCCCCACCCCACCCCTCTCCTCCCCCCCACCCCACCCCTCTCCTTCCCCCCCACCCCACCCCTCTCCTCCCACCCCACCCCTCTCCTCCCCCCCACCCCACCCCTCTCCTCATCTCGTGCCTCATGCGCGTCCCTCTGAGAGACTCTGCATGGAACGCGTTGTCGTGACAAGAGGGAGCCCTCGAGAAACCTGGGCATAGCAACGCCACCCCTCCCTGGCGACCCCCCTCTCAGCCCTTCCTCGTACCTCGCCCTCCCTCCCCTCTCCCCCCACTGTGGAGACTCAGGACCCCCTCTCGCTGCAGACAAACCACGTGTGTGTCACCTGTGTGTGTCACTGCGTGTGTCACTGTGTGTGTCACTGTGTCACTGTGTGTGTCACTGTGTGTGTCACTGTGTGTATGTCACTGCGTGTGTCACTGTGTGTGTGTCACTGCGTGTGTGTCACTGTGTGTCACTGTGTGTGTCACTGTGTGTGTGTCACTGTATCACTGTGTGTGTCACTGTGTGTGTGTCACTGTGTGTCACTGTGTGTGTGTCACTGTGTGTGTCACTGTGTGTGTGTCACTGTGTCACTGTGTGTGTCACTGTGTCTGTCACTGTGTCACTGCGTGTGTCACTGTGTGTGTGTCACTGTGGGTCACTGTGTGTGTCACTGTGTGTGTGTCACTGTGTGTGTCACTGTGTCACTGTGTGTGTCACTGTGTGTGTCACTGTGTGTGTGTCACTGTGTGTGTCACTGTGTCACTGTGTGTGTCACTGTGTGTGTGTCACTGTGTGTGTCACTGTGTCACTGTGTGTGTCACTGTGTGTGTGTCACTGTGTGTGTGTCACTGTGTGTGTCACTGTGTCACTGTGTGTGTCACTGTGTGTGTCACTGTGTGTGTGTCACTGTGTGTGTCACTGTGTCACTGTGTGTGTCACTGTGTGTGTCACTGTGTGACTGTGTCACTGTGTGTGTCACTGTGTGTGTCACTGTGTGTGTGTCACTGTGTAACTGTATGTGTCACTGTGTGTGTCACTGTGTGTGTGTCACTGTGTCACTGTGTGTCACTGTGTGTGTCACTGTGTGTCACTGTGTGTGTCACTGTGTGTGTGTCACTGTATCACTGTGTGCGTCACTGTGTGTGTGTCACTGTGTGTCACTGTGTGTGTGTCACTGTGTGTGTCACTGTGTGTGTCACTGTGTCACTGAGTGTGTCACTGAGTGTGTCACTGTGTCACTGTATGTGTCACTGTGTGTGTCACTGTGTGTGTGTCACTGTGTGTGTCACTGTGTGTGTGTCACTATGTGTGTGTCACTGTGTGTCACTGTGTGTGTCACTGTGTGTGTCACTGTGTGTGTGTCACTGTGTGTGTCACTGTGTGTGTGTCACTGTGTCACTGTGTGTGTCACTGTGTGTGTGTCACTGTGTGTGTCACTGTATGTCACTGTGTGTGGCCCCGAGTCAGCGCCGCACTTTCTACATCCTGGGGGGGGGGACAGGGGCAGTCCTTTCGTACCACAACCACCATTGACTTCCCACAAGGTGGTACTTGTTGTATCGCCCCAGAAGGCGGGAGGGGGGATGATGATGGGCTGGCTCGTGACCACACAGCCGCCTGTCACGAGATCGATGGCGCCACTCGCAGCGCCCCCCTCCCCCCCGTCTCTACCACAGATTGTGCAGGGTGTCTCTGTGTGTGCAGGGTGTCTCTGTGTGTGCAGGGTGTCTCTGTTAAGGGTGTCTCTGTGTGTGCTGGGTGTCTCTGTGTGTGCAGGGTGTCTCTGTGCTGGGTGTATCTGTGTGTGCAGGGTGTCTCTGTGTGTGCTTGGTGTCTCTGTGTGTGCAGGGTGTCTCTGTGTGTGCAGGGTGTCTCTGTGTGTGCTGGGTGTCTTTGTGTGTGCAGGGTGTTTCTGTGTGTGCAAGGTGTCTCTGTGCTGGGTGTCTCTGTGTGTGTGTGTGACTGTGTGTGTGTGACTGTGTGTGTGTGTAACCGTGTGTGACTGTGTGTGACTGTGTGTGACTGTGTGTGTGTGTGACTATGTGTGACCGTGTGTCTGTGACTGTGTGTGTGACTGTGTGTGTGTGACTGTGTGTGTGTGACTGTGTGTGTGACTGTGTGTGTGACTGTTTGTGACTGTGTGTGTGTGACTGTGTGTGTGACTGTGTGTGTGTGTGACCGTGCGTGACTGTGTGTGTGTGTGACTGTGTGTGACTGCGTGTGTGTGACCGTGTGTGATTGTGTGTGTGTGACTGTGTGTGACTGTGTGTGTGTGTGACAAGGATTATTCAACATCGCCTTGCTAGGCATGCTGAGGAGAGGCTTGCGGAGCCCCAATGCGGTTTCAGGAAAGGGCGGTCCTGCACAGATGCCATATTTTCTGTCCGTCTGCTACAGCAGAGGTGTAGGGAATTCCAACAAGACCTACATCTCTGCTTTATAGACCTGGTCAAGGCCTATGATACCATCAGTAGGCCTGGGCTCTGGGTTGTTCTTCGTGCTTTCGGAGTCCCTGACCCTCTGCTCACAATAATTAAGGACCTTCATGATGGTAAGCGGGCCCGGGTAAAACTACGTGGCTGAGAGTCAGAGCCTTTCCGTGTATACCTTGGGGTGCGACAGGGATGTCCTCTGGCTCCCACATTATTTAACATCTATTTTGACCGCGTAGTTCGTGAAGCCTTCAATAGCTGTACCGGGGGAATTTCCATTTGGTACAGATATAATGGGAGGCTGATTGACGCCCGGGTGCGATCAAGGGATGGCTCCTTATTGGTCAACCACGTTATGTATGCCGATGATTTGGTAATAGCTGCTCATTCAGAAGAGGAGTTGGAGACGCTGCTGCTGAGACTGGAGCATGCCACTAAGAGGTGGGGCCTTACCATCAGCCCCACCAAAACTAAGCATCTGCCTGGGTATTTTGTACCATCGGACACTCCGCCCCCACAGCTCCCAATCGGTGATGGGGCAGTTGTGGAGAGAGTGGAGAGTTTCCCATACCTGGGCAGTGTGCTTATGACCAGCTCCAGTTTAACACGAGAGGTCTCACTCCGAATCAGTCGAGCGGCAATATCTTTTCATCGGTTGCGTAACGCTGTGTGGAAGCTACCTGGTATGTCGCTCCGCACGAAGCTTCAGGTCTTCTCGGCCACGGTCATTTTCTCCCTTCTCTACGCTTGCGAAACGTGGACCCCCCTAATGGAGCATCTTCGCTGGTTGGAAAAATTTAGGCTGGCCTGCCTACGATCCATCCTGGGTTTAACCAGGCTGGATTGTGTGAGGACCTCACAAATGCTTGAAAGATCTGGGCAAAGTCCCATCAGTGAGCTCCTCCGGCAGGCAAGGCTGCGTTGGCTGGGTCATGTAGCCTGCATGCCCAGCCACCGCATGCCTAAACAGCTTTTGTTTGGCCGGATCGAGGGGGCTAAACGGGCGCGGCACGGGCTAGAGAAGAGATGGAGTGATGTGGTACAGGAGGACGTGGAGCTGAGTGGACTTGCCAATGATTGCTACCAGCGGTGTCAAGATCGGCCTCTGTGGAGGAGGCTCGTGAAGGACGCTACTGGGCAGTTGGAGGCAGTCGCCCTCCAACAACAACGGAGGGCGGAGGAGCGACGCTCACAACAACGAGCGGAGCGCCGGGTGGCTAAAGCACAGCAAGTTGGTACAGTAGGGGGCACAGGTGGTGCATCAGCCAGTCATCTCGGTCATCTCGGTCAGTCGACCCGTGGCACCTGCTGGGTCTGCCCCGTGACCTCCTGCCAGTGGGCGTTCGACACTTCACGTGGCCTCAAGGTGCACATGGCCTGGAACAAGCGTCGTGGTGACGTCACCGCCACTTAGTGGCAAATGGCGGTTGTTGTTGTGTGTGACCGTGTGTGACTGTGTGTGTGTTACCGTGTGTGACTGTGTGTGTGACTGTGTGTGTGTGTGACTGTGTGTGTGTGACTGTGTGTGTGTGACTGTGTATGTGTGTGACTGTGTGTGTGTGACCGTGTGTGACTGTGTGTGTGACTGTGTGTGTGTGTGACTGTGTGTGTGTGTGACTGTGTGTGTGTGTGACTGTGTGTGTGTGTGACTGTGTGTGTGCAGGCTGCAGCGGAGGAGGTGCGATTCGGCCCCATGCGATTGGCTCAGGACACGATTCAGGTGCCGCCACTTTCGCGCCTCGTTCGCATCACTGCAGCCTCCTTACACTCGCCATACGACCGCTGGTTCTGGTGCATGTGTAGGGGTTATTACGGGAGAAACGGCGGACAACAAACACAGGGCTGTCGGCACTCACATACACGGGTGGTCACACCGACGTCCGCATCAGTTATTGCCCACGCCCCCAGCCCTCGGAGGCGATCCCTATAAAAGGTGGAGACCCAAAGAGCTCGAGTTCAGTTCGACACGAAGCTGACCAGTGAAGATCCAAGACTCGGAGATTAGGCCCTGGGACTCCCCGGTCTCGCCGTCCTTATAAGGGCCGAGCCGGGTAAGCCAGTGGCGCGGCCCAAGAGCTTCCAGACCGCTGCCCTTATCAGGGCAAGGCTGGTTAGCTGGTGCCGAGATCTGTGCTTGCCAGGGCCAGATCAGTCAGCCTCCCGTAGCCCAGTAGAGGAGGACTGGGGGACAGGACAGAGGGCTTAGGACTAGGGTGGGTTTCCCATAGTACGGGTGAAGGGGCCGATACCCCTTCAACTATTGTACCTGTCCCGGAGTTAATAAACAGAGTGTGCCTCAACTTCGACATCGTCTCCTCGAACTTACTACACATGCGCGTGCGTGTGTAATATCGGACACCTGGGGAACGGTAGTGCAGCGGTTAAAGCGCTGTGCTATGAACCCGGCTACCCGAGTTCGATTCCCGCTCACGACCAACACTCTGTGAAGGCTATGTGGGGAATCGTGTCTTTCCACCGTCCTGGAATCTCACCCAGATCCGGAAAAACGCTGCTGGTGAATGGAGTAAAAAAATGCGGACGTCCAGAATAAACACTTTATCCGAGACCCAAACATCAACGCACCTCCTGGTTTTGACATTCCTCCTCAATCACTGGTGGAACAATCAACCACATCAGAACATCATAAATGAAAAAAATAAGGTATTGTGGCCATGCAAGCCAAACGATGGGCCGCACAGTAAATACTCTTAGTTTTTTCGGTAAAGTCACGTAGGCAAAAAAGATTAAATTAAAATTAATAAAAAATAAAATAAGAAAAATCACGACGTTTCGGAGGCAACACAAGTCTCCGTCACCAGGTGGGACCGTCACAGCCAGATTTGCTGTATCAAGTGAGGCAAACAATTCCAAGATGCAAGTTCTTAAATACAAGTTAATGGGGAGGATAGGGGGGGTAGCTTATCAGAATGTGGTAGCCAATGAATGGAACGTATTGGAAGGGGGGGGGGGGGGCTAAAAGAGAGCACGAGGTGTACGTGGACATGTTTGTGCACAAGCACCTGTTGGTGCACATGATAGAAGAGAACGGAAATGCTCATGTTGTTTTTACCAGTGTTGGCTGACAATCAAATACGAAAAAGGAGAGTACTGTTAAACGCTGGGGATGTTAACACTCGGTAAAGTAAAATAGTGCCTGTCAGATAAGATGGTCCAAAAATGTGTAGTTAAATCTTTTTTTTGTATGGTTAATAACATTTTTCCAATGATTACTAAGTTTGTATCCATCATCACGGTTGAAATCATGTCTGTGTTTGTATATCTGAATGGCTTAGTGTACAAACCTTTGAGGGTAGCCAGAGGGTTTGCAGAGCACCTTGGTCCCGGAAAAAACAATATCATGAGAGCACACCGCGTTGTAGCAATGATTCTTTTTATTATTTTATTTTTATTAATTTTAATTTCATTTTTTTTACCTACGTGACTTTACCGAAAAAACTAAGAGTATGAATCCTTGCAGTCACGAAAGCTTCACATCTAGAATCCGCACAGCAACCCCAGTGCGGTTTACTCTTGTGGTAGTCTGTGCTCCTTCAACGGAGGAGGACAGCAAAGCGACACGAACTCTCTCTGCTGAAAGCCGCTAGGCGTGCTCAGTAAACCTCGACATTGGCATTTAACTCCTTAACCATACGCACGAAGAGCGATGTCCTTGTGTGTCTAATATCGCACACGTGGCCCAGGTGCTGTTGGTGTTCGCGCGCGAGGACGCACAGAGCCACGGGCTGTGGCGGGCGTGCGACCGCGCCGGCTACCGCTGCAACGTGGCGCGCACGCCCGAGTCGGCGCTCGAGTGCTTCCTCGACAAACACCACGAGCTCATCCTCATCGACCACCGGCAGCCGCGACACTTCGACGCCGAGGCGCTCTGCCGGTGAGCGCGATGGGGCGGGAAGGCACGGGGTGGGACACTCCGAGTGGGGGGGGGGGGGGGGGGGGGAGCTACGGGGGAATTTGGAGACATGGAGACACAGGGAGACGTTTGGGAGAATGTGGGGATACGTGGGGGGGGGGGGGGTTAAGGGGACACGGGGTATGGGTGCCACGGGGAGGTTAAAACCAATTCAATGATCAGTTATGGTACGACTCTGAGTGGGTGGGTGAGGAGGTGGTCTAGAGGAGGGTGGGTGAGGAGGTGGTCTAGAGGAGGGCGGGTGAGGAGGTGGTCAAGAGGAGGGCGGGTGAGGAGGTGGTCAAGAGGAGGGCGGGTGAGGAGGTGGTCTAGAGGAGGGCGGGTGAGGAGGTGGTCTAGAGGAGGGCGGGTGAGGAGGTGGTCTAGAGGAGGGCGGGTGAGGAGGTGGTCTAGAGGAGGGCGGGTGAGGAGGTGGTCTAGAGGAGGGCGGGTGAGGAGGTGGTCAAGAGGAGGGTGGGTGAGGAGGTGGTCTAGAGGAGGGCGGGTGAGGAGGTGGTCTAGAGGAGGGCGGGTGAGGAGGTGGTCAAGAGGAGGGTGGGTGAGGAGGTGGTCTAGAGGAGGGCGGGTGAGGAGGTGGTCTAGAGGAGGGCGGGTGAGGAGGTGGTCAAGAGGAGGGTGGGTGAGGAGGTGGTCTAGAGGAGGGTGAGGAGGTGTCAATATTAATGGTCATGTGGCTGAACTGCTTGAAATCAGGGGCTCATGGGAAGTGTGCGAAGGTGATGAGATGTTAGTTTGTCTCTCTCCCTCTCTTCCCATCTCTCTCCCCTATCCCTGTGTCTCTCCCCCTGTCTCTCCCCCGTGTCTCTCCTCTAGCTGCATCCGTGCCACCAAGGCCTCAGAGAACGCGGTTATCCTGGCAGTGGAGCCGCGAACGTGGGTGTCCCTCCTCCTCCCATTCTTACTCCTCTTACCCTCCGCCTCCTCCCCTTCACCTTCTCTCCTCCTGCGTACCCCCTCATCCCCCCCTAATCCCCATCCTCGCTCCCGCACTGGACACTCACTGCGGGATGTATGCCGGGCTATGTGGATGCCGGCCAGGCTGGCCACCCACCTCCTCGTGTACCATTCCGGCCTTCATTGGTGCTTGCTAACAGCCCTTGACCCAAGAGTGGATTAAGGCTATAGGCGGGAACTTTGTCTTTGCGTGCCCAGGGCCAGGGCTGTGGGTTGTTCTTCGTACTTACGGAGTCCCAGACCCTGGGACAGTCATTAAGGACCTTCATGATGGTGGACAGGCCCGGGTAAAGCTGCGTGGCCGGGTGTCAGAGCCATATTATGTTCACACTGGGATGCGACAGGGATGTCCTCTGACCCCTACACTATTTAACATATTTTTCGGCCACGTAGTTCGAGACGCTTTCAATGGCTCTACCGGAGGAATTTGCATCTGGTACAGATACAATAGGAGGCTGATCGATGCCCGGGTGCAGTTGAGGGATGGCTCCCTATTGTCCAACTCAGAGAAGAAGTTGGTGGTTCTGCTGCTGCTAAACTTGGTACGTAGGCTACTTAGAGGTGGGGCCTTACCATCTGCCCCATAAAAACAAAGCACATGCCTGGCAATTTTATGTCAGAAAACACTCCACCCCCTTAACTCCCCATGAGTGATGGGGCAGTTGCGGAGAGAGTAGAGAGGGTTCCATACCTGGGCAGTGTGCTCATGCCCAGCTTTGGTTTGGCAGCAGAAGTCTCACTCTGAATCAGGCGGGCGGCATTATCTTTTCATTAGATACGTAACGCTGTGTCGAAGCTACTTGGCCTGTCCCTCCACACGAAGCTTCGGGTATTCTCGGCCAAAGATATGCCCTCCCTTCTCTATGCTTGCGAATGAAACATATAAGCCGGTAATAAATATTCAGGCTGGCCTGCCTACGATCTATTCTGAGTTTAACCAGGCTGGATTGTGTGAGGAGTTTACAAATCCTTGAAAGATCTGAACACAGTTCCAACGGTGAGCTGCTCCGGCATGCAAGACTGAGTTAGCTGAGGCATGTAGCCCGCATGTCCAGCCACCGCATACCCAAGCAGCTTTTGTTTGGCAGGATAGAGGGGGCTATACGGGCACGGCACAGGCTTTAGAAGAGATGAACTGATGTGGTACAGAAGCATATAGAGCTGAGTGGACTTGCCCGATGACTGATATCAGCGATGTAGAGATTGGCCTCTATGGAGGAGGCTCGTGAAGTACGCTACTGGGCAGTTGGAGGCATTTCCCCTCCAGCAACTGAGGGCAGAGGAGCGACATTCACAACAACGAGTTGAGCGCCGGGCGGATACAATATAGCAAGTTGACACAGCAGGGGGCACAGGTGGTGCATCTGCCAGTCATCTCAGTCAATCCATAGCACCTGTGTCTGTCCCGCGTCCTCCTGTCAGTGAGCCTTCGACCATTCACGTGGCCTCAGAGTGCAGCTGGCCTTGGCAAGCGCCGCCGTGGTGACGTCACCACTACTTAGTAGTGGCCAATGGGGGTTGGAGTGAGGGGAGTGCGCGCTGCATGACGAACCCGGCGACCCAAGTTCGATTCCCGCTTATGGCCAACACCAGATTATCTGAACGTATCCTGGGCCTCCCCTAGGCCGACTCAGCCTCAAATGAGTACCTGGTGTGATGTGTAAAGATCACGACTCGGGAGACAAATGCGACCGGGCATGTTGGTGGCCACCCACCCCCTCATTTCCCGTGCCGGTTTAATCAGGTGAATGGGTTCTAGATTTGAAGCTTGCTGTATCAAGTATGAAGGTGAATGGGTGCTCACTCGCAGTGCAGCTTGCCCCAGCAGTCGATGAGAGGCAATGGGGGAATGTGTGTGTCTCTGTGGTGTCTCTGGGTGCTCGTGTCCGCGCATGGCGTGGCCCAGGCCCCCGGACCAAGAGGAGGGCTCCGTGATGCCCCTCATATCGGCCGGGTTCACTCGGGTAGGGCCCCTCTCACCCTGCACCCTGCACACCCTGCACACTCAGCACCCTGCACCCTCCACACTCAGCACCCTGCACCCTGCACACTCAGCACCCTGCATACCCAGCACCCTGCACACCCAGCACCCTACACACCCAGCACCCTGCACACCCAGCACCCTGCACACCCAGCACCCTGCACACCCAGCACCCTGCACACTCAGCACCCTGCACTCTCAGCACCCTGCACACCCTACACCCTGCACACTGAGCACCCTGCACACCCAGCACACTGCACACCCAGCACCCTACACACCCAGCACCCTGCACACCCAGCACCCTGCACACCCTGCACACTCAGCACCCTGCACACCCTTACCATCGGCCCCACCAAAACTAGGCACCTGCCTGGGTATTTTGTACAATCGGACTCTCCACCCCCACAGCTCCCAATCGGTGATGGGGCAGTAGTGGAGAGAGTGGAGAGTTTCCCCTACCTGGGCAGTGTGCTTATGACCGGCTCCAGTTTAACAGCAGAGGTCTCACTCCGAATCAGTCGAGCGGCAATATCTTTTCATCGGTTGCGTAACGCTGTGTGGAAGCTACCTGGTCTGTCACTCCGCACGAAGCTTCAGGTCTTCTCGGCCACGGTCATTCCCTCCCTTCTCTACGCTTGCGAAACGTGGACCCCCCTAATGGAGCATCTTTGCCGGTTGGAAACATTTAGGCTGGCCTGCCTACGATCCATCCTGGGTTTAACCAGGCTGGATTGTGTGAGGAGCTCACAAATCCTTGAAAGATCTGGGCAAAGTCCCATCGGTGAGCTCCCCCGGCAGGCAAGGCTGCGTTGGCTGGGTCATGTAGCCCGCATGCCCAGCCACCGCATGCCTAAACAGCTTTTGTTCGGCCGGATCGAGGGGGCTAGACGGGCGCGGCACGGGCTGGAGAAGAGATGGAGTGATGTGGTACAGGAGGACGTGGAGCTGAGTGGACTTGCCGATGACTGGTACCAGCGGTGTCAAGATCGGCCTCAGTGGAGGAGGCTCGTGAAGGTCGCTACTGGGCAATTGGAGGCAGTCGCCCTCCAACAACAACGGAGGGCGGAGGAGCGACGCTCACAACAACGAGCGGAGCGCCGGGTGGCTAAAGCACAGCAAGTTGGCACAGTAGGGGGCACAGGTAGTGCATCAGCCAGTCATCTCGGTCATCTCGGTCAGTCGACCCGTGGCACCTGGGTCTGCCCCGTGACCTCCTGCCAGCGGGCGTTCGACACTTCACGTGGCCTCAAGGTGCACTTGGCCTGGCACAAGCATCGTGGTGACGTCACCGCCACTTAGTGGCGAATGGCGGTTGTTGTTGTTGTTGTATCTGTGTGTGTCTGTGTGTGTGTCTGTGTGTGTGTGACTGTGTGTGTGTCTGTGTGTGTGTGTCTGTGTGTGTGTATCTGTGTGTGTCTGTGTGTGTGTGTGTGTCTGTGTGTCTGCGTGCAGCGCTTCGTGGAGACCCCCAGCGTGAGCGCGTGCTACAACGAGCTCGTGCAGCTCGAGTACGGGGAGGTGCGCGCACAGTTCAAGCTCAGGTAACCAGCCCCGCCCCCCACACCCCCACCGGCGTCGCCATGGTTACAGGGCCCTCTCTCCCCTGCCACGTGGTGCATCAGGAAGGGGGGGGGGGCTTGGTGATGATTGGGCACAGCAGGTGCAGGGAGGGCGCAGTGCAGGTGATGGGGACCGCACGGAGCCTCACGAGAGAGTGCGGGGGAGCGAGAGACAGCGATGGAGAGTGTGAGAGAGAGCGAGCGAGCGAGCGAGAGTGTCAGAGAGAGCGAGAGAACGTATCCCCAGGTGCCTCGACGTGACCACCCCTCGGCACCTCCCGCCGCCTCCTCCCCTCACCTTTTATAAGCTCGCTCTCGTCCCTCTCCTCACCTCCCACTATCTCCCCTCACCTGCCCTTGCCTCGCCGACCACACACCTGCCTTTCACCTCCCACTATCTCCCCTCACCTGCCCTTGCCTCGCCGACCACACACCTGCCTTTCACCTCCCACTATCTCCCCTCACCTGCCCTTGCCTCGCCGACCACACACCTGCCTTTCACCTCCCACTATCTCCCCTCACCTGCCCTTGCCTCGCCGACCACACACCTGCCTTTCACCTACCACTATCTCCCCTCACCTGCCCTTGCCTCGCCGACCACACACCTGCCTTTCACCTCCCACTATCTCCCCTCACCTGCCCTTGCCTCGCCGACCACACACCTGCCTTTCACCTCCCACTATCTCCCCTCACCTGCCCTTGCCTCGCCGACCACACACCTGCCTTTCACCTCCCACTATCTCCCCTCACCTGCCCTTGCCTCGCCGACCACACACCCTGCCTTTCACCTCCCACTATCTCCCCTCACCTGCCCTTGCCTCGCCGACCACACACCTGCCTTTCACCTCCCACTATCTCCCCTCACCTGCCCTTGCCTCGCCGACCACACACCTGCCTTTCACCTCCCACTATCTCCCTCACCTGCCCTTGCCTCGCCGACCACACACCTGCCTTTCACCTCCCACTATCTCCCCTCACCTGCCCTTGCCTCGCCGACCACACACCTGCCTTTCACCTCCCACTATCTCCCCCTCACCTGCCCTTGCCTCGCCGACCACACACCTGCCTTTCACCTCCCACTATCTCCCCTCACCTGCCCTTGCCTCGCCGACCACACACCTGCCTTTCACCTCCCACTATCTCCCCTCACCTGCCCTTGCCTCGCCGACCACACACCTGCCTTTCACCTCCCACTATCTCCCCTCACCTGCCCTTGCCTCGCCGACCACACACCTGCCTTTCACCTCCCACTATCTCCCCTCACCTGCCCTTGCCTCGCCGACCACACACCTGCCTTTCACCTCCCACTATCTCCCCTCACCTGCCCTTGCCTCGCCGACCACACACCTGCCTTTCACCTCCCACTATCTCCCCTCACCTGCCCTTGCCTCGCCGACCACACACCTGCCTTTCACCTCCCACTATCTCCCCTCACCTGCCCTTGCCTCGCCGACCACACACCTGCCTTTCACCTCCCACTATCTCCCCTCACCTGCCCTTGCCTCGCCGACCACACACCTGCCTTTCACCTCCCACTATCTCCCCTCACCTGCCCTTGCCTCGCCGACCACACACCTGCCTTTCACCTCCCACTATCTCCCCTCACCTGCCCTTGCCTCGCCGACCACACACCTGCCTTTCACCTCCCACTATCTCCCCTCACCTGCCCTTGCCTCGCCGACCACACACCTGCCTTTCACCTCCCACTATCTCCCCTCACCTGCCCTTGCCTCGCCGACCACACACCTGCCTTTCACCTCCCACTATCTCCCCTCACCTGCCCTTGCCTCGCCGACCACACACCTGCCTTTCACCTCCCACTATCTCCCCTCACCTGCCCTTGCCTCGCCGACCACACACCTGCCTTTCACCTCCCACTATCTCCCCTCACCTGCCCTTGCCTCGCCGACCACACACCTGCCTTTCACCTCCCACTATCTCCCCTCACCTGCCCTTGCCTCGCCGACCACACACCTGCCTTTCACCTCCCACTATCTCCCCTCACCTGCCCTTGCCTCGCCGACCACACACCTGCCTTTCACCTCCCACTATCTCCCCTCACCTGCCACCTTCTCCTGCTCACCTGCCTCCTCACGGCTGCTGGATTTCCCGTCGGAGCTTTGTCTGTCAGCGAAGTCGAGGCCGCCACTCGAGTGCAGCACTGCAGTAGCGGCGTTGTTCAGCCAGCGACGCACGCGCACAAAATACAAATATCCCCGTGTGCCCTGCAATAGACTGTCGGGGCAAATGCTGCTAGCGAGCACCTCCGAATGCCGGCACGGCACACGAGGTGGTGGGTGGCCAACACGATGAGGCTGAGTCGACCTAGGGGAGGCCCAGGTACCCTGATCAGATACTCGTCACTGGTGGTGGCCGTGAGCGGGAATCGAACTCGTGTCGCCGGATTCGCACCGCACGCGCGCGCACGCGTGAGGAGCTAAGTGTCAAAGGTGCGCCGAGTTCCCGCCCCCCCTCCCCCCATTGATGGCACTTGAGGCCTCTCTCGACCTTTCCCAACTGCCCCCCCCCCCCCTCGTCTTGGGAGCTCCGCTGCCCCGGTCTCTGGCTGCCCTTCGTCCACCTGCGCTCTCCCTTCTAATGTTCCCGGCCGTGCGCCTTTTAAAAATGTGGACCAATCAGGATGGAGCACCGTATGCTGGTCAGGGGGCGCTCCCGAGCGGACAGCTGATCAGTGGAACCGAAGCCGCCAGGTTCCAAACCGCGGCGCTGTTGAGATTCGCTGCGTGCGAGCGCGGGATCGGGAGCGAGTGCGGCTTGGGCTGCCAACCACGATGGCAGCGCGGACTCGCGGGCAGCGCTGCAGAGCCGCGCGTGGAGGCGTCCGCCCCTGGTGCCGATTGTCGCGGTTTCCTCGTCTGTTTGCAGTGTTAATACCCCTCGTCCCCGTCCTCCTCACCTTGCACGCCCCTCCTCCCCCTCGCCCCCCCAGGGCGGCCTCGTCGGTGTTCACGGCGCTGGCGAACTGCCAGGACGCGGTGGAGGTGACGAGCGAGGAGCACCTCATCCAGGTGAGCGCCGCTGCTGCCGCCGCTGCTGCCGTGTGCGTGGGTAGGGAGCGGGAGTGCAGTGACTATCGTACTGAGCTGCACACCTGGTGAGACGAGTTCAACTCCCGCTCGCAGCCTCCATCGATGACGAGTATCTGAACCGCTCCTGGCCAACCCCTAGGTCGACTCGTCCTTAAACGAGGACCTGGTGCGGTGTGTAAACATCAGCACTGGGAAGACAAATGCGGCCAGGGGCGTGGGGCTGGCGAAACAACCCGCTTTTGGCTGTTTCGGCCTCGGTAGGTGGCTCGCCAGCAGCGATTTTCTCGAGAGTCTGTGAAAGGACACACTGGGATCTGTGCGTGCGTGTGTGCGTGCGTGTGTGCGTGCAGTACGTGAACCCGGCGTTTGAGCGCATGATGGGCTACAGGAGCGGGGAGCTCGTGGGCCGCGAGCTCACAGAGCTGCCCAAGAGCGACAGAAACCGCGCGGATCTCCTCGACACCATCACCTCCCGCATCAAGAAGGGCAAAGCAAGGAGCGCGCACACACGCGCACAGCGACACACGCACAGCGACAACAGCCACCGGCCACCACTTGCGTGGCGGTGACGTCACCACGGCGCTTGTGCCAGGCTAGGTGCTTTTTGAGGCCACGTGAAGTTTCGAAAGCTCGTGTTAGGCAGGAGGTCACGGGACAGACCCAGTTGCCATGAGTTGACTGTTTAAGATGACTGACTAGCAGTGGCATCACCTGTGGTCCCTCCATTGTGAGTGTCGCTCCTCCGCCCTCCGCTGTTATTGGATGGCGCCTGTTTCCAACTACCCAGTAGCGTCCTTCACGAGCCGCCTCCACGGAGGCCGGACTTGACACCGCTAATACCGGTCATCGGCAAGTCCACTCAGCTCCGCATCCTCCTGTACCGCATGACTCTATCTCATCTGTAGCCCGTGGCGTGCCCGTTTAGCCCCCTCTATCTGGCCAAACAGAAGCTACTTAGCCATGCAGTGGCTGTGCATGCGGGTTACATGACCCAGCCAACGCAGCGTGTATGTGTGCGTTGTGTGTGCGTGCGTGGCGTGTACACACCTAGGAGTGGCAGGGCATCTACTACGCGAGGCGTAAGAACGGCGACACGGTCAAGCAACAAGCGAAGATCATCCCGGTCACGGGGCAGGGCGGGTAGGACGCGCGCACGCGCACGCACGCACGCGCACGCACGCACGCACGCGCACGCACGCACGCACGCGCACGCACGCACGCACGCACGCGCACGCACGCACACCCGTCGTGCCAATGGACTCTCGTGCGCGCGTGCAGCCCCTCTGAACTGGCCCGTGTCTCCTCCGCAGGAAGATCCGTCACTACGTGGCGATAAAGCGTCCGTGCGGGGACAAGCGCAAGCAGGTACCACTCGGGGGGGGGGGGGGGGGTGGGGGGGCGATCTCGAAGGGCGTGAGGGTAACGCGAGCGGGAGTGACGCGTGTGTGTACGTGAGTACGTGTGTGTATGCCCGTTTGTCAGTTGACTCGGCCTTAAATGAGTATCTGGTGATGTTTACACGCAACACCAAGCAGCACCAGACACCACTGTGTGTAAACATCTCCAGGGGCAGTTCTGGTCGTAGTGTGCCGGCCTTCGTAGGTGCCGCTCGTTTACAGCACTTGCCCTGAAAGCCCGTGTGGGCCATGTGGGGGACCTTTGTCTTTGTGCCTGTCCGTGTTTGACTGTGGATGTCGGGTGACGGCCGCAGGGGGCGAGCGACACGGGGAGAGACGAGCGACTCCCAGGGGATGCAGGTGAGAAGCGCGGCACGGGTCGGGGTACACACATACAGGTACACACGCACAGGTACACACGCACAGGTACACACGCACAGGTACACACGCACAGCTACACACGCACAGGTACACACGCACAGGTACACACGCACAGGTACACACGCACAGGTACACACGCACAGGTACACACGCACAGGTACACACGCACAGGTACACACGCACAGCTACACACGCACAGCTACACACGCACAGGTACACACGCACAGCTACACACGCACAGGTACACACGCACAGGTACACACACACAGGTACACACATAAAGACAAACATCCTCCCTATAGCCTAAACAGACTGGTGGGGCAAGTGCTGTTCGTGAGTGCCTCTGAGGACTGGCAACGGCACACGAGGGGGTGGGTGGCTATAACCACGCCCGGCCGCCTTTGTCTCCAGTGGCGATGTTTACACTTCGCAACATATACTAATTTGAGTCTGCGTCGGCCTAGAGGAGACCCTGAACCGGTTCATATGATCATCACTGGTGTTGGCCGTGAGCAAGAATCGAATTCTGGTCGCCGGGTTCGTAGCGCAGCTCACTAGCCACTGTGCCACCACTCCCCATGCACACGTGTCCACAGGCACACAGACACGTCTACAAAGACACGTGGACACAGATCCACGCACGGGCCCCTCGCCCTCCCCCCCGTGCGTGCTGCTGCTGCTCGTGATGAATCTGTAAGCGCTGCTTCCTTCTAAGAAGGAAATCGGCTCTTGGAAGAGGAACGTAAACGTGAGCGCAGAGCTCCCAGGGGCCGCCACCTCCCCAACCCCGCCCGCGAAAGCCGGCATCTCACCGGGGTCAGCACGGAGACCAGGCGGGTCACGGTCAATCCAGAGGTCATGCTCAAATTTTAACAACTCACAGGGGCTAGAGCTCACCACAGCACTCGCGCACATGCGCTGTGACGACGCACGCGCCTCTCTCGCCCCGCAGAGCCCCACTCCCAGCGGCACAAGGAGCGCAGGACGGGCTCCTTGGACATCCGCTCGGTGACCTCCCGCGGCAGCGACGGTGACAGCCACGCTCGCCCTCCATCCCCTCCCTTTCCTCCACCCCCCTCGCTCCCACCCTGCCAGCCTCGTCCCTGTCTGCTGGCTTTCCTGCCCTGATACCACACCCCCACCCCCACCCCACCTCCCCCAACACACACACACACGCTCATGCCACGGTGCCTCCAAAACCACACACCCCCGTACCCTCAATCCCTCATGCCCCCCAGAGCCACATACCCCCCCCCACCACACACACAGCCCCCCCCCCAATGCCCATT
>NC_083802.1:20476748-20584248 GCF_015708825.2 Lethenteron reissneri
ACTACTGTGGTGTCACTACTGTAGTGTCACTACTGTAGTGTCACTACTGTGGTGTCACTACTGTGGTGTCACTACTGTCACTACTGTGGTGTCACTACTGTGGTGTCACTACTGTGGTGTCACTATTGACACTACTGTGGTGTCACTACTGTGGTGTCACTACTGTGGTGTCACTACTATGGTGTCACTACTGTGGTGTCACTACTGTGGTGTCACTACTGTCACTACTGTGGTGTCACTACTGTGGTGTCACTACTGTAGTGTCACTACTGTCACTACTGTGGTGTCACTACTGTGGTGTCACTACTGTGGTGTCACTACTGTGGTGTCACTACTGTCACTACTGTCACTACTGTAGTGCCACTACTGTGGTGTCACTACTGTGGTGTCACTACTGTCACTACTGTGGTGTCACTATTGTGGTGTCACTACTGTGGTGTCACTACTGTGGTGTCACTACTGTGGTGTCACTACTGTGGTGCCACTACTGTCACTACTGTGGTGTCACTACTGTGGTGTCACTACTGTGGTGTCACTACTGTGGTGCCACTACTGTCACTACTGTGGTGTCACTACTGTCACTACTGTGGTGTCACTACTGTGGTGCCACTACTGTCACTACTGTGGTGTCACTACTGTAGTGTCACTACTGTGGTGCCACTACTGTCACTACTGTGGTGTCACTACTGTGGTGTCACTACTGTGGTGTCACTACTGTCACTACTGTGGTGTCACTACTGTGGTGTCACTACTGTGGTGTCACTACTGTCACTACTGTGGTGTCACTACTGTGGTGTCACTACTGTGGTGTCACTATTGACACTACTGTGGTGTCACTACTGTGGTGTCACTACTGTGGTGTCACTACTATGGTGTCACTACTGTGGTGTCACTACTGTGGTGTCACTACTGTGGTGCCACTACTGTCACTACTGTGGTGTCACTACTGTGGTGTCACTACTGTGGTGTCACTACTGTCACTACTGTGGTGTCACTACTGTGGTGTCACTATTGACACTACTGTGGTGTCACTACTGTGGTGTCACTACTGTGGTGTCACTACTGTGGTGTCACTACTGTGGTGTCACTACTGTGGTGTCACTACTGTCACTACTGTGGTGTCACTATTGTGGTGTTACTACTGTGGTGTCACTACTGTGGTGTCACTACTGTGGTGTCACTACTGTGGTGCCACTACTGTCACTACTGTGGTGTCACTACTGTGGTGTCACTACTGTGGTGTCACTACTGTGGTGTCACTACTGTGGTGCCACTACTGTCACTACTGTGGTGTCACTACTGTGGTGTCACTACTGTGGTGTCACTACTGTCACTACTGTGGTGTCACTATTGTGGTGCCACTACTGTGGTGTCACTACTGTAGTGTCACTACTGTGGTGTCACTACTATGGTGTCACTACTGTGGTGTCACTACTGTCACTACTGTGGTGTCACTACTGTGGTGTCACTACTGTGGTGTCACTACTGTCACTACTGTGGTGTCACTACTGTGGTGTCACTACTGTGGTGCCACTACTGTGGTGTCACTACTGTGGTGCCACTACTGTCACTACTGTGGTGCCACTACTGTCACTACTGTCACTACTGTGGTGTCACTACTGTGGTGTCACTACTGTAGTGTCACTACTCTGGTGTCACTACTGTGGTGTCACTACTGTGGTGTCACTACTGTGGTGTCACTACTGTCACTACTGTGGTGTCACTACTGTGGTGTCACTACTGTGGTGCCACTACTGTGGTGTCACTACTGTGGTGTCACTACTGTAGTGTCACTACTGTCACTACTGTCACTACTGTGGTGTCACTACTGTGGTGTCACTACTGTGGTGCCACTACTGTGGTATCACTACTGTGGTGTCACTACTGTGGTGTCACTACTGTCACTACTGTGGTGTCACTACTGTGGTGTCACTACTGTGGTGTCACTACTGTGGTGCAGGACTGCGCAATTAAACACAACGCTGCAATTGGCCGCGATGGTGCCCCACGGGATTTACGCAAAGGCAGGAGGATTGGAGTAGCCTCCGTGCCCATCTCCTGCTTATGCACAACCGGGCCGCACACACGCGCGTGTGTGTGTGTGCGTGTCAATGTGTCTCACAAGGTCCTACAGAACACGCCTATTTCAACAGCACAAGCGTGTGTGTCCGCACCTGTACGTGTCTGTGTCCTTATGCATGTCCCCGTGAGCGTGTGTCCCCGTGAGGTGTGTCTGTACGTGTATGCGAATGCAGTGCGTCTTTGTTCGTATGTGTGCTTGTGCATGCACGCCAGGCCGCTCGTGTACCTGGGCCTCAAGGTGTTTGCGCGCTTCGGGGTTTGCGACTTCCTCGGCTGCTCGGAGGCGACGCTGCGCGCCTGGCTGTCCCTCATCGAGGCCAACTACCACTCGAGCAACTCGTACCACAACTCCACGCACGCCGCAGACGTGCTGCACGCCACCGCATACTTCCTGCGCAAAGAGCGGGTCAAGGTACCCCTAACTACCACTTAACTACCACCTAACTACCACCTAACTACCACTCGAGCAACTCGTACCACAACCCGACGCACGCCGCCGACGTGCTGCATGTCACCGCGTACTTCCTGCGCCCAAGTGGGTGAAGGTGCGCAGGGACATGGAGGCACACGGAGACAAGGAGACGCGCACATGACCCACACACACACGCCAGCACGCGGAGAGATGTGCGTGCATGCAGGTACTCATCACCACCGCCAACATCATCGTCGCCACATTTGGGCCGTTTGTCGGAGGTGCATTGCAGATCGAGGGACGCATCGCATGCTGGTAGTGTGAGATTGCGAGGCCAGGCTGGGGAGGGCGATGGGCCTCCCGTGGCGAGGGTGGGGGAGGCCGTGGGGGGGGGGGGGGGGGCGGGGGGGAGCTGCGCTGGGCTGGGTCACAATAACAGGATGCAGCTCTTACGCAGGAGCGACCGTCAGGGCCTCCGCCCCACGGCGGAGGCGCTAGCGACCGCCCCCCACATGCGCAGGAAGTCACCTCATGGCTGTTTCGAGCGGTGTTGCCATGGCGCCGTGATGCCTTCACGCGAGGAGGAGGAGGAGTAGGAGGAGCAGGAGGAGGCTTGGGGGAGGAGGAGGAGGACGTGCGGATGGTGAACTCCCGCGGCGCGGGCGTTCACAAACACGGGCGCGCAGGCGTCACGGCGACAACACGGCTCGCGTCGGCGCCCCCGGGGCCCGCGGGGATTCATCAACAAGCCCGCGTCTTGCTCCTCAAGGCGTCCACAATGAGCAGACAATGAGCCGACAATGGACCGGCTCCCCGTTCCCCCCGAACACTCCCACTAGCCATCTGCACTCTTAACTCTCATTGACACTGATGCGACACATTCCGTGATTGTGTTGGTTTGCATTTTCCTGCGGTTGTGCCTTTGGAGTGCACTGAGCATTTGTATGTCTGTTAACATATTGCTTTGGAAAACAAAACCCTGCAAGCAAGGAGCGTGGGTGAGTTTGCTTCTTTCAGAGTCGCGCTTCGCTGGCACCGAATTCTGCAAGGGGAAGCTTGGGATGCACGTGAGCAGTTGTTGATGCTTCTGTGCGTGTCTACGTGCGCGTCCACGTGCGCATCCACGTGCGTCTCCCCAGAGCTGCTTGGACCAGGCAGACGAGGTGGCGGCGCTCATCGCGGCCACGGTGCACGACGTGGACCACCCGGGGCGCACCAACTCGTTCCTGTGCAACGCGGGCAGCGAGCTGGCGGTGCTCTACAACGACACGGCCGTGCTGGAGAGCCACCACGCGGCGCTCGCCTTCCAGCTGAGCACGCGCGAACGCGCCGCCAACATCTTCCGCAACATGGACAGGTGACGGCGGCGCCGGGCCAGGCGAGGTGCACGGCGAGGCTCCTCCATCGGATTCACGTTTGGTCTCGTTCTGCGTCCCCGTGGCTCCACGGATGATTGTTGTTGTCGGAGCAGATGTTGGAAGTGCTGCAACTGCTACTGCCGCCTCTTGAAAGAGACGCGGGGCGTGCGAGGAGAGACGCGGGGCGCGTGTGTGTGTGTGGCAGGAGCGAGTTCCGCACGCTGCGCCAGGCCATCATCGACATGGTGCTGGCCACGGAGATGACCAAGCACTTCGAGCACGTCAACAAGTTCGTCAACAGCGTCAACAAGATGGCTGCGGCCGGGGGCACGGGGGACTCGGTGTCCCTGGTGGGTGGGCACGCACACACACGAGCACGCGCGCACACACGAGCACACGCGCACACACGAGCACACGCACACACACGAGCACACGCGCACACACGAGCACGCGCGCACACACGAGCACACGCACACACACGAGCACGCGCGCACACACGAGCACACGCACACACACGAGCACACGCACACACACGAGCACACGCGCACACACGAGCACACGGTTGTGCGTGCACGAACACGGTGACACACGCACGCACACACGAGCACACGCGTGTGCGTGCACGAACACGGTGACACACGGGCGCACACACGTGTGCACGCACGCGCACACGCGTGTGCAAAGACAAAGGTCCCCGGTATTGACTTTACACGGCACACGAAGGGATGGGAAGCTCGGACCACGCCCGGTCGCCTTTGTCTCCCTAGTGACGATGTTTACACGTCGCACCAGGTACTGATTTGAGGCTGAGTCGACCTAGAGGATGCCCCGGACCGCTTCAGATATTGGTCACCGATGTTGTCCATGAGCGCAGAATCGAACTCGGATCGCCGGATTCGTAGCACAGTGCACCAACCACTGTGCCACTGCTCCCCACACATCACCAGACCACTCACAGACCACGTGGGCACGCTAGAGACTGCACGACGCATTGCCAGGCAAGGGCGCTATTTATGACATTAATATTTAGATTGTTTTCCCAGGAAAGCCTCAATGGGCCTCAATACTCTTTTTCAGGAGGCTCCTGTTTTTCACATCAGGGGGGCGAATTAGACCGTGACTCCAGCACACAATTGCCGACTCTTCTTTGAATTATGTCATGGGATCTTTAACAGCCGCTGTAGAACAGACGGCTTGTAGTCTATACACTCGCATACGGTAAGATGGAACCACGGACCTACGCCGTAAACGACAAACTACGCACCATATACAGTGAAGCAATGTCGTCTGCGCCCCTTCAATTGAGGAGGAGCAGCCAGACTGCACGAACTCGCTCCTGAAGCCCTCGGCGTGGCGAGCGGACCACGGCATGGCATCTCGCTAGTGCACATCGTACTGCCAGGAGCCTCATTCGCAAGGGCGGCCTGGGTCAACGACGCCCGTGAGCCGTGTAGACGCACACGCGCATTGGTGACGCGTGTCCCCCCCCCTCTCCCCCAGAATGGGAGCAGCAGCGAGGATGACTCGGGTGGGGGGCCGGGCCCCCCGAGCACCCCCGAGATGCGCCTCCTCGTCAAGCGCATGCTCATCAAGTGCGCCGACGTGTGCAACCCGTGCCGCCCGCTCGCGCTCTGCGTCGAGTGGGCCGGGCGCATCTCGGAGGAGTACTTCGCACAGGCACGCACGTGCACATACCACCACGTGCACATACCCACGTGCACATACGCACGTCTGTGGAGATGGTGGTGATGATGGTGGTGGTGGTTTTGGTGATGATGGTGATAATGGTGGTGGTGATGATGGTGATAATGGTGGTGGTGATGATGGTGATAATGGTGGTGATTATGGTGGTGGTGGTGGTGATGATTATGGTGTGCCCTGCAGACGGACGAGGAGAAACGGAAGGGGCTGCCTGTGGTGATGCCCGTGTTCGACCGCTGCACGTGCAGCGTCCCCAAGTCCCAGATCTCATTCATCGACTACTTCATCACCGACATGTTCGACGCGTGGGACGGTGAGACACGGGGGGGAGTGGGGGGCGTCGGGGATCGAGGCGTTGCCAACTCGGCGATTGTCACTAAACTTGGTGATTCGTTAGCAATAATCCAGTGACTTTCTGCGACGCGAACATCACGCAGATTCACGGGCAATTCCCGGTGGCGTTCGGGATCCAGCACGAGTTCACTCCGAAACGCCCTGTAAATCCTCTGGCGTGCGTGCATTACCCCGCCCCCCACAGCTTACGCGGAGCTGCCGAACCTCATGCAGCACTTGAGCACCAACTACCGCTACTGGAAAGCGCTGGACGACCGCAAGCTCAAGTCACTGCGCCCCCCGCCCGAGCAGTGAGCCGGGCAGGGAGAGCGGCGTGAGGCAGCGGCCGCGGCCGTGGGGATGCTGAGGCCGCCCAGAGGGGTGGACGCGGCGAGCGTTCCTGGGCGAACGCCGCCGCCGCCGAAGGAAGGACCTGGAGTCACTTGAACAAAGCTCGGCAGGCCCAGGCCGCCCTGAGCTGTGGGCAGCACCTACCTCCGTGACATCTTGGGACTGGGCGGAGTTGGGGAGAGGCGCCTTTGGTTTCCCCACGAGCCCCCCACGGCGAGGAGGAAAAGGAGAGGACCCCCGAGGGCGTCCCCCCGGCCCATGGCCTCCTCTTCCACCACCCCCTCCCCACCGCGTGCCCCCCCCCCCCCTGCATCGCGGCTTCGGTGGCCTCCCCACCGCGTGGCCTCCCCCTGACACCCGTGGAAAGAGGACGAGGGCCCAAGAGGCCATGGGCTGGAGCCCCCCAATGCGCGTATACTGAGCCCAACTTCTCTATAGACTGGAGCACCCTCCGTTTGGATTGGAGTGCCCCCCCCCCACCCCAGGTCTGCCATAGATGGGACCTTGTGGGCCAGCTTGAAGTGGGGGGGGGGGGGGGGGTGGCATGGCACGCACGGGTCCAGGAGAAGGGCTCCTCCGCGTCTTAACTTTCACAGCGAGGGGGTCTCGGGGAGACACGGGGAGACACGGGGGACCCCAGGAAGAAACAAGGGGCATGGGGACCCTGCTGGGCAGACACGGAGACCCTGAGGAGAACCAGGGACCCTGGGGCATAGGGACCCTGCTGGGAAGACACGGAGACGTTGCTGGAGAGACACAGGGACCCTGGGGGACGGGGCTCGTGGGCGTCTCTTTGTACGCACACGGCGCAACACACTGGACTGTAACACGGAATTACGTTGTTGGAGTGTAACGAGATGTTTTGTACACGACGCCCGCGCCGTATTGAAATAAATGATACGAACGCTGTCCGCGGCCCCGTGTGAGTGGCGACACGGGGATCGTCGGGACATCGGTCATTTAAACCAGCAGCAGCCAGTTAGTTATGCCACTAAGTGGCTGCTGCTGCTGCTGCTGGGACACGGGGAACCGTTCGACTTTCCGACCAAGCAGCTTTGTGCATAAAGCTGGCTCGGCTTGTCCTGCACAGCGATTCTCAATATTGATTCAAGTGCTACTGACGGCTGATGAATTGCTGAATGTTGATACCGGTCCAGAGCTTTGCTTGTATTGAACTGGAGCTGCTGAAATGATGCATTCCCAGAGAGGCCATGTGGCTGACAGGATGTTTGAAACGTGCTTTTACATATACATACAGGTGGAGGGATAGATGCAATCATTGGGCCCGAGAACGCATCACCGAGTGGATTATGTGAATTGATGTTCATTGGCCTGATTTAAAAATTGTTACCCATAAAGTAACGTGCCAGAAACATTTTACTTTTAATACGAGTTTATTAGTAGCAAATGCCTGTTTCTCAATATCGACATATGCCCATTTTTCAACTGTGAATCAGGAAACATTTTCAATAGTGAATTCTTACCAGGTCCCCGTGCTATTAAGTGAAGTTGCAAACTCTTATCTACACAACCTCTCCCTGGCTTTTCTACGTGATATGAAGAACGGCCATTGCCTGTAACGTTTCCTATGATATATATATTTATTCTTTAGAGCCACGGTGCTATTGGCACGCGATGCGTCGTGTTGTTTAGACGCGTGAAGGAGGCGCAATATCTGCTGATCGAGTCCCAATGTGAGTTTTGTGAAACTGGACCCTGCTCGTCTCCCCGCGACGACCCGCGTGTTCTCTCTTCTGGCTTTGTTGCCCTCGCTCAGCAGCCGAGAGCAGCACAAGGTTTGTGTTGTTCTGGCACAGAGAGAGAGAGAGAGAAACCCGACCCCCTCTGCGCAGCGAGAGTGGGACAGGTGCGACCGGCGGGGTCCCCTGAGCGCAGCGCCCCCGATCGGCACGGCCTGTGCCTCGCCTCCCTGGGGTCGTTCCCGGCTCAGCGCGGCATGAACGCGCGTGGTCGACCCACTGCTGGATGAAGGCCGCCCCACGCCGTGTGGGTCGTGGTGGGGGGGGGGGTATGTGACCGTGAAGATTTGCCACAGCGGTCAGCGCGGGTTGGTGGTTGCATCGGCGTTGGAGGCATAGAAGCAGAGTGCAACGTCATGGGGTTGTGCTGCTGCTGCTGCAGCTGCTGCACCCCACGGGGCTTGCTTCTTCTTCTGTTGTCCTTCCCCTGCACCTCCTATTATCACGGTTGGCTACGTACGGTGCGAAAGAAGAGCAGCATACAGTACTAGCGTCGCATTGGCTGAATGTTCCCGTGTTACTGTGCTCAGGTGTTCTTCGTCTGCAATATGTTACTGTGTGTGTGTGCTATGGCTATGGGTGCACTGTGTATTTTGTCAATGTGCTTTGGATATTGTATGTATTGTGTATGTAGTGCCGTATGTATGTACAGTATTGTGCGTATATTGTGTGCGCCACAGTGGCGTTTAATTGAACCGGTCCTGGACCTCCCCTAGGCCGACTCAGCCTCTAATGGGTACCTGGTGCAATGTGCAAGCATCGCCACTGGGGAGACAAAGGCGGCCGGGCGTGGGGCTGGCCACCCACCCCCCCTCGTGTGCCGTGCCCACGGCCTTCATAGGTGCTCGCTAACAGCGCTTGTCCCAAGAGCCTCAGGTTATGTGGGAGATGTGTGTGTTATATCGAGTGTCCTGGGTGTGTATTGTGTGTTAGCGGCCAGGGTCGTGGGCCCGTGCTTCGCGAGGCCTTCGTCGCCATCTGCTGGCGTGCGCTGGGCTGGGAGGGTCAGGGTCCCCTCGTGGGGATCGGGGTCAGGGTGCCCGAGGCTGTCCGAGCTCTGGGTTCACGTGGTGTCGCGATGGGGACGTCTGTCACTCGACATCCGGTTCACCGGGGGTGGCGGCTCTGCTCTAACAGGGGGGGGGTGAGCCGTGTGATGCGAGTCGCAGACGTGACGGGGATGCAACTGATGTCGTTGCTGTGAGCAGGGAGAGATCTGCTGTGCTCTCAACACCGATACCACAACACGTGATATACACACAGGGTGTAGTGCACACACGATACACACAGGGTGTAGTGCACACACGATATACGCAGGGTGTAGTGCACACACGATATACGCAGGGTGTAGTGCACACACGATATACACAGGGTGTAGTGCACACACGATATACACAGGGTGTAGTGCACACACAATATACACAGGGTGTAGTGCACACACGATATACACAGGGTGTAGTACACACACGATATACACAGGGTGTAGTGCACACACGATATACACAGGGTGTAGTGCACACACAATATATACAGGGTGTAGTGCACACACGATATACACAGGGTGTAGTGCACACACAATATATACAGGGTGTAGTGCACACACGATATACACTGGGTGTAGTGCACACACAATATACACAGGGTGTAGTGCACACACAATATATACAGGGGTGTAGTGCACACACGATATACACAGGGTGTAGTGCACACACGATATATACAGGGTGTAGTGCACACACGATATACACAGGGTGTAGTGCACACACGATATACACAGGGTGTAGTACACACACGATATACACAGGGTGTAGTGCACACACGATATACACAGGGTGTAGTGCACACACGATATACACAGGGTGTAGTACACACACGATATACACAGGGTGTAGTGCACACACGATATACACAGGGTGTAGTGCACACACGATATACACAGGGTGTAGTGCACACACGATATACACAGGGTGTAGTACACACACGATATATACAGGGTGTAGTGCACACACGATATACACAGGGTGTAGTGCACACACGATATACACAGGGTGTAGTACACACACGATATACACAGGGTGTAGTGCACACACGATATACACAGGGTGTAGTGCACACACGATATACACAGGGTGTAGTGCACACACGATATACACAGGGTGTAGTACACACACGATATACACAGGGTGTAGTGCACACACGATATACACAGGGTGTAGTACACACACGATATACACAGGGTGTAGTGCACACACGATATACACAGGGTGTAGTGCACACACGATATACACAGGGTGTAGTGCACACACGATATACACAGGGTGTAGTACACACACGATATACACAGGGTGTAGTGCACACACGATATACACAGGGTGTAGTACACACACGATATACACAGGGTGTAGTGCACACACGATATACACAGGGTGTAGTGCACACACGATATACACAGGGTGTAGTGCACACACGATATACACAGGGTGTAGTACACACACGATATACACAGGGTGTAGTGCACACACGATATACACAGGGTGTAGTACACACACGATATACACAGGGTGTAGTGCACACACGATATACACAGGGTGTAGTGCACACACGATATACACAGGGTGTAGTGCACACACGATATACACAGGTGTAGTACACACACGATATACACAGGGTGTAGTGCACACACGATATACACAGGGTGTAGTACACACACGATATACACAGGGTGTAGTGCACACACGATATACACAGGGTGTAGTGCACACACGATATACACAGGGTGTAGTACACACACGATATACACAGGGTGTAGTGCACACACGATATACACAGGGTGTAGTACACACACGATATACACAGGGTGTAGTGCACACACGATATACACAGGGTGTAGTGCACACACGATATACACAGGGTGTAGTCACCACACGATATACACAGGGTGTAGTGCACACACAATATACACAGGGTGTAGTGCACACACGATATACACAGGGTGTAGTACACACACGATATACACAGGGTGTAGTGCACACACGATATACACAGGGTGTAGTGCACACACGATATACCAGGGTGTAGTACACACACGATATACACAGGGTGTAGTGCACACACGATATACACAGGGTGTAGTACACACACGATATACACAGGGTGTAGTACACACACGATATACACAGGGTGTAGTGCACACACAATATACACAGGGTGTAGTACACACACGATATACACAGGGTGTAGTGCACACACGATATACACAGGGTGTAGTGCACACACAATATACACAGGGTGTAGTGCACACACAATATACACAGGGTGTAGTGCACACACGTTATATACAGGGTGTAGTACACACACGATATATACAGGGTGTAGTGCACACACGATATACACAGGGTGTAGTGCACACACAATATACACAGGGTGTAGTACACACACAATATACACAGGGTGTAGTGCATACACAATATACACAGGGTGTAGTGCACACACGATATTCACAGGGTGTAGTGCACACACGATATACACAGGGTGTAGTGCACACACGATATACACAGGGTGTAGTGCACACACAATATACACAGGGTGTAGTGCACACACAATATACACAGGGTGTAGTGCACACACGTTATACACAGGGTGTAGTGCACACACGTTATACACAGGGTGTAGTGCACACACGATATACACAGGGTGTAGTGCACACACGATATACACAGGGTGTAGTGCACACACGTATACACAGGGTGTAGTGCACACACGATATACACAGGGTGTAGTGCACACACGATATACACAGGGTGTAGTGCACACACGATATACACAGGGTGTAGTGCACACACGATATAACAGGGTGTAGTGCACACACGATATATCCAGGGTGTAGTGCACACACAATATATACAGGGTGTAGTGCACACACGATATACACAGGGTGTAGTGCACACACAATATATACAGGGTGTAGTGCACACACGATATATACTGGGTGTAGTGCACACACGATATACACAGGGTGTAGTGCACACACGATATACACAGGGTGTAGTGGCACACACTATATACACAGGGTGTAGTGCACACCGATATACACAGGGTGTAGTGCACACACGATATACCCAGGGGTAGTGCACCACAATATACACAGGTGTAGTGCACACACGATATAACAGGGTGTAGTGCACACACGATATACACAGGGTGTAGTGCACACACGATATACCCAGGGTGTAGTGCACACACTATATACAAGGGTGTAGTGCACACACGATATACACAGGGTGTAGTGCACACACAATATATACAGGTTGTAGTGCACACACGATATACACGGGTGTAGTGCACACACGAATATACACAGGTGTAGGGCACACAAAATATACACAGGGTGTAGTGCACACACCATATACACAGGGTGTAGTGCACACACGATATACACAGGGTGTAGTGCACACACGATATACACAGGTGTAGTGCACACACGATATACACAGGGTGTAGTGCACACACAATATACCAGGGTGTAGTGCACACACGATATACACAGGGTGCTAGTGCACACACGATATACACCGGGTGTAGTACACACACGATATACACAGGGTGTAGTGCACACACGATATACACAGGGTGTAGGTGCACCACACACGATATACACATGGGTGTAGTGCACACACGAATATTACACCGGGTGTAGTGCACACACGAATATACTACAGGGTGTAGTGCCACACACGATATACAACAGGGTGTAGTGCAACACCACGATATACACAGGGTGTAGTGCACACACGATATACCACAGGGTGTTAGTGCACACACGATATACAAAGGGTGTAGTACACACACGCTTATACACAGGGTGTAGTGCACACACGCTTCTACCACAGGGTGTAGTGCCACACACGATATTACACAGGGTGTACACACAAGTATACCACAGGGTGTAGTGCACACAACGATATTACACAGGGTGTAGTGCACCACCCGATATACACAGGGTGTAGCTGCACACACGAGGGTGTAGTACACACACGATATATACAGGGTGTAGTGCACACACGATATACACAGGGTGTAGTACACACACGATATACACAGGGTGTAGTACCACACACGATTACACAGGGTGTAGTACCACACACGATATACACAGGTGTAGTGCACACACGATATACACAGGGTGTAGTGCACACACGATATACACAGGGTGTAGTACCACACACGATATACACAGGGTGTAGTGCACACACGATATACACAGGGTGTAGTACACACACGATATACACAGGGTGTAGTGCACACACGATATACACAGGGTGTAGTGCACACACGATATACACAGGGTGTAGTGCACACACGATATACACAGGGTGTAGTACACACACGATATACACAGGGTGTAGTGCACACACGATATACACAGGGTGTAGTACACACACGATATACACAGGGTGTAGTGCACACACGATATACACAGGGTGTAGTGCACACACGATATACACAGGGTGTAGTGCACACACGATATACACAGGGTGTAGTACACACACGATATACACAGGGTGTAGTGCACACACGATATACACAGGGTGTAGTACACACACGATATACACAGGGTGTAGTGCACACACGATATACACAGGGTGTAGTGCACACACGATCTACACAGGGTGTAGTGCACACACGATATACACAGGGTGTAGTACACACACGATATACACAGGGTGTAGTGCACACACGATATACACGGGTGTAGTACACACACGATATACACAGGGTGTAGTGCACACACGATATACACAGGGTGTAGTGCACACACGATATACACAGGGTGTAGTACACACACGATATACACAGGGTGTAGTGCACACACGATATACACAGGGTGTAGTGCACACACGTATATACACAGGGTGTAGTACACACACGATATACACAGGGTGTAGTGCACACACGATATACACAGGGTGTAGTGCACACACGATATACACAGGGTGTAGTACACACACGATATACACAGGGTGTAGTGCACACACGATATACAACGGGTGTAGTACACACACGATATACACAGGGTGTAGTGCACACACGATATACACAGGGTGTAGTGCACACACGATATACACAGGGTGTAGTACACACACGATATACACAGGGTGTAGTGCACACACGATATACACAGGGTGTAGTGCACACACAATATACACAGGGTGTAGTGCACACACGATATACACAGGGTGTAGTGCACACACGATATACACAGGGTGTAGTGCACACACGATATACACAGGGTGTAGTGCACACACGATATACACAGGGTGTAGTGCACACAATATACACAGGGTGTAGTGCACACAATATACACAGGGTGTAGTGCACACACGTTATATACAGGGTGTAGTGCACACACGATATATACAGGGTGTAGTGCACACACGATATACACAGGGTGTAGTGCACACACGAATACACAGGGGTAGTGCACACACAATATCACAGGGTGTAGTGCACACAATATACACAGGGTGTAGTGCACACACGTTATACACAGGGTGTAGTGCACACACGATATCACAGGGTGTAGTGCACACACGATATACACAGGGTGTAGTGCACACACGATATACACAGGGTGTAGTGCACACAATATACACAGGGTGTAGTGCACACACATATACACAGGGTGTAGTGCACACACGATATACACAGGGTGTAGTGCACACACGATATACACAGGGTGTAGTGCACACACGATATACACAGGGTGTAGTGCACACACGATATACACAGGGTGTAGTGCACACACGATATACACAGGGTGTAGTGCACACACGATATACACAGGGTGTAGTGCACACACGATATACACAGGGGTAGTGCACACACGATATACACAGTGTAGTGCACACACGATATCACAGGGTGTAGTACACACGATATACACAGGGTGTAGTGCACACACGATATACACAGGGTGTAGTGCACACACGATATACACAGGGTGTAGTACACACACGATATACACAGGGTGTAGTGCACACACGATATACACAGGGTGTAGTGCACACAATATAACAGGGTGTAGTACACACGATATACACAGGGTGTAGTGCACACACGATATACACAGGGTGTAGTGCACACACAATATACACAGGGTGTAGTGCACACACAATATACACAGGGTGTAGTGCACACACATATACAGGGTGTAGTGCACCACGATATACAGGGTGTAGTGCACACACGATATACACAGGGTGTAGTGCACACAATATACACAGGGTGTAGTACACACAATACACAGGGTGTAGTGCACACAATATACACAGGGTGTAGTGCACACACGTATACACAGGGTGTAGTGCACACACGATATACACAGGGTGTAGTGCACACACGATATACACAGGGTGTAGTGCACACACGATATACACAGGGTGTAGTGCACACAATATACACAGGGTGTAGTGCACACAATATACAGGGTGTAGTGCACACACGTATACACAGGGTGTAGTGCACACACGATATACACAGGGTGTAGTGACACACGATATACACAGGGTGTAGTGCACACACGATATACACAGGGTGTAGTACACACGATATACACAGGGTGTAGTGCACACACGATATAACAGGGTGTAGTGCACACACGATATACACAGGGTGTAGTGCACACACGATATAACAGGGTGTAGTGCACACACGATATACACAGGGTGTAGTGCACACGATATACACAGGGTGTAGTGCACACAATAATACAGGGTGTAGTGCACACATATACACAGGGTGTAGTGCACACACGATATACACAGGGTGTAGTGCACACACGATATACACGGGTGTAGTGCACACACGATATACACAGGGTGTAGTGCACACACGATATACACAGGGTGTAGTGCACACACATATAACAGGGTGTAGTGCACACACGATATACACAGGGTGTAGTGCACACACAATATACAGGGTGTAGTGCACAACGATATACACAGGGTGTAGTGCACACACGATATAACAGGGTGTAGTGCACACACGATATCACAGGGTGTAGTGCACACAATATACACAGGGTGTAGTGCACACACGTATACACAGGGTGTAGCACACAATACACAGGGTGTAGTGCACACACGATATACACAGGGTGTAGTGCACACACGATATACACAGGGTGTAGTACACACACAATATACACAGGGTGTAGTGCACCCACCGACACAGGGTGTAGTGCACACACGATATACACAGGGTGTAGTGCACACACGATATACACAGGGTGTAGTGCACACACGTATACACAGGGTGTAGTGCACACACGATATACACAGGGTGTAGTGCACACACGATATACACAGGGTGTAGTGCACACACGTATACACAGGGTGTAGTGCACACACGATATACACGGGTGTAGTGCACACACAATATACACAGGGTGTAGTGCACACGTATACACAGGGTGTAGTGCACACACGATATACACAGGGTGTAGTGCACACACGATATACACAGGGTGTAGTGCACACACGATATACACAGGGTGTAGTGCACACACGTTATACACAGGGTGTAGTGCACACACGATATACACAGGGTGTAGTGCACACACGATATACACAGGGTGTAGTGCACACACGATATACACAGGGTGTAGTGCACACACGATATACACAGGGTGTAGTGCACACACGATATACACAGGGTGTAGTGCACACACGATATACACAGGGTGTAGTGCACACACGATATATACAGGGTGTAGTGCACACACGATATACACAGGGTGTAGTGCACACACGATATACACAGGGTGTAGTGCACACACGATATACACAGGGTGTAGTGCACACACGATATACACAGGGTGTAGTGCACACACAATATACGCAGGGTGTAGTGCACACACAATATACAAGGGTGTAGTGCACACACGATATACACAGGGTGTAGTGCACACACGATATACACAGGTGTAGTGCACACACGATATACACAGGGTGTAGTGCACACACGATATACACAGGGTGTAGTGCACACACGATATACACAGGGTGTAGTGCACACACAATATATACAGGGTGTAGTGCACACGCGATATACACAGGGTGTAGTGCACACACAATATACACAGGGTGTAGTGCACACCCGATATACACAGGGTGTAGTGCACACACGATATACACAGGGTGTAGTGCACACCACAATATACGCAGGGTGTAGTGCACACACAATATACACAGGGTGTAGTGCACACACGATATACACAGGGTGTAGTGCACACACGATATACACAGGGTGCTAGTGCACACACGATATACACAGGGTGTAGTGCACACACAATATACACAGGGTGTAGTGCACACACGATATACACAGGGTGTAGTGCACGCACGTTATACACAGGGTTGTAGTGCACACACGATATACACAGGGTGTAGTGCACACGATATACACAGGGTGTAGTGCACACACGATATACACAGGGTGTAGTGCACACACAATATACACAGGGTGTAGTGCACACACAATATACACAGGGTGTAGTGCACACACAATATACACAGGGTGTAGTGCACACACAATATACACAGGGTGTAGTGCACACACAATATACACAGGGTGTAGTGCACACACGATATACACAGGGTGTAGTGCACACACGATATACACAGGGTGTAGTGCACACACGATATACACAGGGTGTAGTGCACACACGATATACACAGGGTGTAGTGCACACACGATATACACAGGGTGTAGTGCACGCACGATATACGCAGGGTGTAGTGCACACACGATATACACAGGGTGTAGTGCACACACGATATACACAGGGTGTAGTGCACACACAATATACACAGGGTGTAGTGCACGCACGTGAGATACAGGGTGTAGTTCACACACCCACGAATAATGACAATCACTGGCACAGCAGCAGCAGTCACGTGCAGGCATCTTTATTAAACACACTCGCACCGACACACACATACTACCGCACACCCCACACGACCATTCACACCCCTCACTCGCACCGACACACACATACTACCGCACACCCCACACGACCATTCACACCCCTCACTCGCACCGACACACACATACTACCGCACACACCACAAGACCATTCACACCCCTCACTCCCACCGACACACACATGCTACCGCACACCCCACACGACCATTCACACCCCTCACTCGCACCGACACACACATGCTACCGCACACACCACACAACCATTCACACCCCTCACTCGCACCGACACACACATACTACCGCACACCCACACGACCATTCACACCCCTCACTCGCACCGACACACACATACTACCGCACACCCCACACGACCATTCACACCCCTCACTCGCCCCCGACACGAGCGGCACGCTCGAGGCGAGCCGCGCCACGAGGCCGCCACGTGGGAGGGTGGAGGGATCGCTGCTGGCAGGAGGTCACCCACTCAGGCGCTATGGGTCGACTGACAAACCCGGCAGGGAGACTTTCACACAGATGCTCACAACTCGTCCACGGTGTGTTCTACTCCTGCTGTGTTTGTCTCTGCGCCCCCATGGCGTGGCATGTCTCTGCCACCATCTCTCTGTGTCTCTATGTCATTGTCCATCTGTGTTCCTGTCTCATTGACCCTTCTCCAGGCCCCGGTCGTCGTGTCTATGTTTCCATCTCCAGAAGCACGCCTCCATTGTCCATCTCTCTCTCTCTCCCTTTAGTTCCCTTGTCTGCATATGTTCGCCTCTGTGCTTCTGTCTCAACGTCCCTTCGTGTGTATCTGCGTCTTCACGTCCACGTATCCACGTTCAAAAATCTTCCATTGTTTGTGCCTCTGTCTCACTGTCTCCCGTGTCCATACCTCTCCGCTCCTTCCCACCTCTCCCCTGCCCCACGTCACCGCTACGATGGACACCTTTTGTTTGCGGCTACCTGGATCCTCCTCCACGTGTGTCTCTCGACATGTCTCCGTGTCGCAGCTCCTGCGTCACTGCCTCCCGTGTCTGTGTGCATGTCTCCACGTGTCTGTGTGCATGTCTCCGCGTGTCTGTGTGCATGCCTCCCGTGTCTGTGTGCATGTCTCCACGTGTCTGTGTGCATGTCTCTACGTGTCTGTGTGCATGTCTCCACGTGTCTGTGTGCATGTCTCCACGTGTCTGTGTGCATGTCTCTACGTGTCTGTGTGCATGTCTCCACGTGTCTGTGTGCATGTCTCCCGTGTCTGGGTGCATGTCTCCACGTGTCTGTGTGCATGTCTCCACGTGTCTGTGTGCATGCCTCCCGTGTCTGTGTGCATGTTTCCACGTGTCTGTGTGCATGTCTCCACGTGTCTGTGTGCATGTCTCCACGTGTCTGTGTGCATGTCTCCACGTGTCTGTGTGCATGTCTCCACGTGTCTGTGTGCATGTCTCCATGTCTCCACGTCTCGCTCTCTCTGCCTGCCTAAGCCGCTGTCCCAGCGTACGTCTGTCCCCTTGTCAATGTCTGTCTCCATGCTCCTGTCTCCATGCCCTTCAGTGTCTGTCTCCCTGTCTCCTCCATGTCCCCCTGGCTACATAACCACGTCTCCCTGCCTGTGCCCATCATCCTTCGCTGTCCTCCTACAGCTCTGTCTGTCCTCCCGCACTCTCCGTCTCATCCGCCCTGTGTCTGTCCCTCTCTTGTCTGCCACTTGTCCTCTATCTCCCTGTCTCTCTGTCATCCTGTCTATCCCTCTGTGTGTGTCTCTGTTCTTGTCTCTATCCCCCTGTCTCTCTGTCATCCTGTCTCTCCCTCTGTGTGTGTGTCTCTGTTCTTGTCTCTATCCCCCTGTCTCTCTGTCATCCTGTCTATCCCTCTGTGTGTGTCTCTGTTCTTGTCTCTGTCTCCCTGTCTCTCTGTCATCTTGTCTATACCTCTGTGTGTGTCTCTGTTCTTGTCTCTGTCTCCTGTCTCTCTGTCATCCTGCCTATCCCTCTGTGTGTGTCTCTGTTCTTGTCTCTGTCTCCCTGTCTCTCTGTCATCTTGTCTATACCTCTGTGTGTGTGTGTCTCTGTTCTTGTCTCTGTCTCCCTGTCTCTCTGTCATCCTGTCTATACCTCTGTGTGTGTCTCTGTTCTTGTCTCTGTCTCCCTGTCTCTCTGTCATCTTGTCTATACCTCTGTGTGTGTATGTCTCTGTTGTTGTCTCTATCCCCCTGTGTCTCTGTCATCCTGTCTATCCCTCTGTGTGTGTCTCTGTTCTTGTCTGTCTCCCTGTCTCTCTGTCATCCTGTCTATCCCTCTGTGTGTGTTTTTGTTCTTGTCTCTGTCTCCCTGTCTCTCTATCATCTTGTCTATCCCTCTCTGTGTGTGTGTGTGTCTCTGTTCTTGTCTCTATCCCCCTGTGTCTCTGTCATCCTGTCTATCCCTATGTGTGTGTGTGTCTCTGTTCTTGTCTCTATCCCCCTGTGTCTCTGTCATCCTGTCTATCCCTCTGTGTGTGTGTCTCTGTTCTTGTCTCTGTCTCCCTGTCTCTCTGTCATCCTGTCTATACCTCTGTGTGTGTGTGTCTCTGTTCTTGTCTCTGTCTCCCTGTCTCTCTGTCATCTTGTCTATACCTCTGTGTGTGTGTGTCTCTGTTCTTGTCTCTGTCTCCCTGTCTCTCTGTCATCTTGTCTATACCTCTGTGTGTGTGTGTCTCTGTTCTTGTCTCTGTCTCCCTGTCTCTCTGTCATCTTGTCTATACCTCTGTGTGTGTGTGTCTCTGTTCTTGTCTCTGTCTCCCTGTCTCTGTCATCTTGTCTATACCTCTGTGTGTGTGTCTCTGTTCTTGTCTCTGTCTCCCTGTCATCTTGTCTATCCCTCTGTGTGTGTCTCTGTTCTTGTCTCTGTCTCCCTGTCTCTCTGTCATCTTGTCTATACCTCTGTGTGCGTCTCTGTTCTTGTCTCTGTCTCCCTGTCTCTCTGTCATCTTGTCTATACCTCTCTGTGTGCGTCTCTGTTCTTGTCTCTCCACACCTCGCTATCTCCCCGTCTCTCTGTCACTCAGTCCCCTCTTCCTCCTCGTCCCTCATCATCTCGAGCCTCTCCTCCCTCTCCCCCTGTGTCCATTGTCCCCGTATTTGTGCCTCTGCCCCCATCTCCGCTGTCCTCCCGTCACCGCCTCCCTCCACCCCCATGCGTCTCCCTCGTCCATCGGCCTCCTCTTCCCCATCCCCGTCCTGTCCTCTCGCGCCCCTCCCCTCGCTTCATATTTCCCAGCTCAGACGCGCGCCGCCCAGCCCCCCCCCCCCTCCCGAGCATTCGGGCGCCCATTGGTCCCGCGCGCCCTCACGTGACCGCGGCGTTGCGCGCGGCCCCGCCCCCATCCTCCAGCATAGAAATGGAGGCGTGGCCACACGCGTCACGCGGTCTCGCTTGAACCAATGGGCGCGCGCGCTGGGCCCCCCGGGGGGGGGGGCGCGCGTCCGCGCTAGGGAATCGAGCGCGCCGCCATATTGCCTCCCGCTCCGCCGCCGCCGCGACCAGGAGGAGGAGGAGGGAGACGGAGGCGCCACCCGCCGGGAGCGAGGAGCCGCGTCCCCCTCTCGCGTCCGTCTCCTCCTCGGCCTCGCGTCTCTGCCTGCCTCCCGGTCTCCCCGAGAGATCCGCGGCGGGAGTCCGCGAGCCCGCGGCGCGCCTCCGCCGCGCGGGTGATGCCCGTGCGGGGAGCGGCGGGGGCGATGATGGCGTGCTGCCTGAGCGAGGAGCAGAAGGAGGCCAAGCGAATCAACGCCGAGATCGAGCGGCAGCTGCGGCGGGACAAGAGGGATGCGCGCCGCGAGCTCAAGCTGCTGCTGCTCGGTGAGCGAGACGGGGGTGCGGGGAGGATGCGGGGGGTGGGGGGGTTTGGTGAAGCCGCCGCCGCCCCGGGGCCCCGGGCCTCCGCGGCGGCGCTCGGATGGATTCGGCGCCCCCCCCCAACCCGCAGCCCCCGAGCGCAGCCCCCGAGCGCTGCCTTTTGCCCCCGACGTAGCCAAAGTCCAGGGCCGGGGATTTGTTTGGCGTCGATGAGGATGTGGCCGCCATGGCCGCGCAGACCCCGGCGTGTAGCGCTTCTCAGGCGTCTGCCCCGCCCGGCCCGGGGGTTGCGTGGAGCGTCTGGGGGGGTGCCCTCTCCCCGCGTCTTGGGGCTTTCGGACCCCATTTACCATTGGCCTCCCTCTCTCTCTCTCTTTGGGTTCTCTCTCTCTTTGCCCGAGGTCCTGAGTTTGCCTGGATTGGTCCTCATCCCGTGTTCCGAGGCTGTCGTGCCTCGGTTCATGTCTCTGCATGGGACGTTACAGGGCAGTGTCGGGGCTTCCTCCCCGTGGGACCAGGTTTATCCTCATGAAGGACCCCGAAGCTTAGTACGGGATTGGGGGTGTATGGATGGGTTCGTGGCTGGGTAGCAGGCTGGTTTTGTTTGCATCTGGTTGGGTGGGTAGAGGTTGGGCTTGTTGTTTGGGTGACTGCGTGGCTCGCTTGCTTTGCGTATTGCTGTCATTGTTTGGCTGGCTGGATAATGAAACGTCTGAACGCGAATGGAAGCTAGGTGGCTGGCTAATACAATTCGTTAGATGTGTCGCCGCTGTATGGTTGGTTGGCTCAGCAGGTAGGTGGTTGACTGGATGAGTGCGTTTCTGGGTGCTTCTTAGCTGGTTAGCCGGTTGGATAGTTGACTGGGTGAGTTGCGAGGTGGTTATCTGGATTGCCAAATGGGTATCAGAATATTTATACTGGAGGAATCCGATGAGTTATAAAGCTCTTTTTAACATATCCTTTAGTTGACTGGGTAGTTGGTGTGATCTATTTAGGTGACTGGCTGGGCACCTGGCTGGCTGGGCAGGTAGGTGGCTGGATACCTGGCCTGGCTGAGCGACTGGTTGTATACCTGGCTGGGTGTCTGGATGGTTCGCTGTGTAGGTGTGTGGGTGGATGGTTCGGTGTGTAGATGTGTGGGTGGATGGTTCGGTGTGTAGGTGTGTGGGTGGATGGTTCGTTGTGTAGGTGTGTGGGTGGATGGTTCGTTGTGTAGGTGGGTGGGTGGATGGTTCGGTGTGTAGGTGGGTGGGTGGGTGGATGGTTCGGTGTGTAGGTGGGTGGGTGGATGGTTCGGTGTGTAGGTGTGTGGGTGGATGGTTCTGTGTGTAGGTGTGTGGGTGGATGGTTCGGTGTGTAGGTGGGTGGGTGGATGGTTCGGTGTGTAGGTGGGTGGGTGGATGGTTCGGTGTGTAGGTGTGTGGGTGGATGGTTCGGTGTGTAGGTGTGTGGGTGGATGGTTCGGTGTGTAGGTGTGTGGGTGGGTGGTTCGGTGTGTGGGTGGGTGGTTGGATGGTTCTGTGTGTAGGTGTGTGGGTGGATGTTCGGTGTGTGGGTGGGTGGATGGCTCGGTGTGTAGGTGGGTGGGTGGATGGCTTGGTGTGTAGGTGGGTGGGTGGATGGCTCGGTGTGTAGGTGGGTGGGTGGATGGTTCGGTGTGTGGATGCGTCGGTGTGTAGGTTTGTGGGTGGATGGTTCGGTGTGTAGGTGGGTGGGTGGATGGTTTGGTGTGTAGGTGCGTGGGTGGATGGTTCGGAGTGTAGGTGTGTGGGTGGATGGTTCGGTGTGTAGATGGGTGGGTGGATGGTTCGGTGTGTAGGTGGGTGGGTGGATGGTTCGGTGTGTGGGTGTGTGGGTGGATGGTTCGGTGTGTGGGTGGATGGTTCGGTGTGTAGGTGTGTGGGTGGGTGGTTCGGTGTGTGGGTGGATGGTTCGGTGTGTAGGTGTGTGGGTGGGTGGTTCGGTGTGTGGGTGGGTGGTTGGATGGTTCTGTGTGTATGGTGTGTGGGTGGATGGCTCGGTGTGTAGGTGGGTGGGTGGATGGCTCGGTGTGTAGGTGGGTGGGTGGATGGTTCGGTGTGTAGGTGGGTGGGTGGATGGTTCGGTGTGTGGATGCGTCGGTGTGTAGGTTTGTGGGTGGATGGTTCGGTGTGTAGATGGGTGGGTGGGTGGTTCGGTGTGTGGGTGGATGGTTCGGTGTGTAGGTGTGTGGGTGGGTGGTTCGGTGTGTGGGTGGGTGGTTGGATGGTTCTGTGTGTATGGTGTGTGGGTGGATGGCTCGGTGTGTAGGTGGGTGGGTGGATGGCTCGGTGTGTAGGTGGGTGGGTGGATGGCTCGGTGTGTAGGTGGGTGGGTGGATGGTTCGGTGTGTAGGTGGGTGGGTGGATGGTTCGGTGTGTGGATGCGTCGGTGTGTAGGTTTGTGGGTGGATGGTTCGGTGTGTAGATGGGTGGGTGGATGGTTCGGTGTGTGGGTGGGTGGATGGTTCGGTGTGTAGGTGCGTGGGTGGATGGTTCGGTGTGTAGATGGGTGGGTGGATGGTTCGGTGTGTAGGTGGGTGGGTGGATAGTTCAGTGTGTGGGTGGGGGGAAGCTAACGTGCAGCACCTTCGCCCTCCTGCCCTCGACGGTACAAGGCACTTTGACCGTGGGCGGTACGCATCGCGTTTATTGCGAGAAGTTGTAAAGGGATGGTGGTGTCTGTGCTCCGCTTGCGCTCCAGTGCCGTGGCGTGGCTCGGTGGCGCTTTGCCCACGCCCTGTTATCGCGCCATGGCCTCGTAATCTACCCCGTGGCCCTCCACTTCGCAGAGGGTGGGTGGGGGGGTCCTACCCTGCACCTCCATTCGACTTCGTCAAGAGTTAGTGTGGTGGGCAGTGCCCCCCCACGAACGCACGCAGGCCTGTAAATTCATTACTTTGCGTTGTGTTTGCAGCGGAGGAAGAATGCAATGGGAGGCAGCACCGTCTGCATCGTTGTGTCTTTGTGGGACAGGAAAGCAGAGACACCGAAGGGAGTGGGCTGCCCGCCCGTATTTACACGCCAGCGCTCGCTCTCGGGGGTGGACTCCGTGTCCCTCCTCGCTCCGATCCAAACGATGCCGGTACAAATAGAAATCCACGCAGCTCCAACGGAAGTATTAGAATGCCAGGTCCTCCTTTTGACTGACACCACCTAGTGATTCTGGAAGCGGACACACCTGGGCGTGGTTTGTTAATATAAGGGCGATTGGTTTGCCTTTAAGAGAATTCTCACAGCCACAGTTCAAATGCTAAAGGAAAATATAGCTTGAAACGCCTGTGAAATGTGTGCAAATTTGTGGTGGAAATGCATTGTATAAAATAGTAAGCCAAATGAGCACTTCTCAGAACACCAGACACATTTCCCGGTACTTTTCATAATGGTTCCTATTCCTATACCACAATGTTAGGCAGAGGGGAAACGGCAGTGAGAGTGATTGTCGAAGTGATGGTGAGTGTTTGTGTGAGGGTGCGATAGAGGCTGTGTTTGAGAGTGTGTGAAGTCAAGGTGAAAGAGTTTGTGTGAGTGTACGTGAGTGTGTGGGTGAGTGCCAGTTAACAAGGGCTGTCTGAATAGGTCTTGTACTGGGACTTGTGCATTTACATTTCCAGCACTTGCTGCTGGGAAAGATGTGGGAGGCGATCTGGGGGCAGCACCTGTGAGCGGGATGCCTTGAGCTGGACTGGTCAGTGTCCACAGGTTTTGCACAAGAAGCACTGCCGTTGCTGCTGCGTGGATTCACTCTGGGAGGGCGGGCCAAGTCTGGGTCCCTGGCCAAGGCCGTGGGGGAGGGGGGCCCCTTCCCATACAAGGCAGCCCTGTGCGCTGGATTCCTGCCGCCGGCTGTTTTTGGAGGGTTTCCCACGGCACGACGGGCCGGCGGGACGCCTCTCCTGGGTTCCTCACAATGAACTAAACTGTTCCACGGCACCACTCGCGCCCGCGTGGTCGAGGATGAGGCCCAGCACCGTGGCTCCCTCGGTTGGGGGGGGGGGGTATGGTACACCGTGGCCTCGCCGCACCCAGGGCCCACACCTGGACCCCACCGCATCTCAAATTTAGCAGCAGCCACCAACGCCGCAGATTTCGTCCTACGCTGTGGTGTATCGTTGATTGCCTCTGCCTTAATTATTTGGCTGTTTTTTCTCAGTTCTATTTGCTTCGTTGCTATACTCTGTTTTCATGCTATTTTCTCTTTTTAATGACCCTGCTCACTTTTGCAAATGATGTGTCTTGAGTTCTAACCTGGTTACACAAAATCAACTTGAATTGTGGGTGACCACTGCACCTCGTGACGTGTGGGTGTGGTTTGTGTTGGTGCTGCTCTTGGTGGTGTGTGCGCACATGTATGTATGTTGAAGTTCTTGGCATCGTACGTAGCCATCCATGCTAATCGCAGGTGCGGGGGAAGGTGTGTACGCCTGTATACCTGTACATGAGTACACCTGTGTGACCCGTGCAGTATTCAAGGCAGGGGTTTCATGTCTGGTGAGATGTGCAGGGCTGAATGCTGCTCCTGCCCCTGTCTTTGTGGTTGAGCCAACCGCAAGTGGTTTTGTCTTGATGTGGGGTGCCGAGGTTTCTACGGAGTGTGCTTGTATGTCTTATGGTCATGAATTTGTACAACTGTACACTTGTACATTTCGGTGTCTAAGTTATGTTCACCCATCCTGTAGTGGATTGGTTTTGGATGATGATATATGTCACTATACCTGTACAACTCTACGCCTGCTTGTACTCTAATATGAATGTACCCCTGCAAGCCTGTCACATCTGTACATGTGTCTGCCAAAAAGCCTGTAGACTTGTAAACCTGTGCTTGTACACCTATGCATCTCCTCCTGCAAACTTGGCCATCAGTCCGTCTGTAACCCTGTGTGGCTCTTCACCTGAATGTACACCTGTACGTACGCCCGTACACCTGTACGCGCTGACAGGAGCTTGTGCTTTCCTTACAGGCACCGGCGAGAGTGGCAAGAGCACCTTCATCAAGCAGATGCGCATCATCCACGGCTCGGGCTACACGGAGGAAGACCGGCGCGGCTTCATCAAGCTCGTCTACCAAAACATCTTCATCGCCATGCAGGCCATGTGCCGCGCCATGGAGACCCTCAAGATTCCCTACACCTACGAGTACAACAAGGTACGCCGCGCGAGGGGGCGGGGACACAAGCGTACCTGCCTTTGCATCTCTGGCGATGAGCGGCTCTGAACGTGACCTTTGCGTACGTGCTGCGTACGCACGGCGCTGCTGACCCTGGTGCGCCGGTCAGCTCTGAGCGCCGTCGTATCGCGTGTCGGTCCGCCTTGTACCTGCGTGCGCGTTTGATGTGAAACGTCCCCGGGGCAGATGACCCCCTGCCAGCAAGGGTCATGCACTTGGGCGCGCCCAGCACCTCCGGGTTAGATGTTCCTGCCGGTGTCTTCACTTGCTGCGCACGCGGCTTCACAACCCCTGCGTTTTTATGCGTCTCCCTGCGGTTCGTTTATTTTTGTTGAGACGCCGGGCCCAAGCTGGCCTTCACACCCAGGGGACGTGGTGCACCGAGACGGGAAGGCTGCTTTCACCACAAGGGGCGGGGAGGGTGGGGAAGCGGTGGTGCTTATGTTGATCTTGAGCCGTTTACAGGCATCCGTGCACGCGGCTATCGATGTGTGTTTTAGCCGACGGAAGGGGGTGAGCACCGGGTCAATTGTGCCGATGGCTGCCATTGCGTAGACAGTCGGCGTTCGGCCGTGGGTTGGCGCACGACGTGCGCTGATGTGTCATGCAGCTGACTGCTCACCTGATGCATGCAAACCTTTACACCCGGTAGTTTATACGTCTGTAACCTTGTATACTTGTACGTTTTCATACCTGTAAGCCTGTGTGGCTCAGCTGCACGTACATCTGTACATGTCGTGTGACTTTGTTGGCCCGTGCATCATCGTGCTTGAGGAGACGCTCACTGATGGCCATGCTCGCGTTTTCCTGGGCACCGTAAAGGAGAGTGACTGTGCAAGGCTATCTGTGCTGCAAGGAGCCATGTTTAGTTGGCAGAGGGATATGGTAATGGGAGCTTAATTTGCTATTTTAAGTGCAGACGGTGTTTTGTATTGAAATGCTTTTCTTTGCAAGCCCTGCCGTAGGCGGTGGGGGTTGGGGAACTCGGGTATGGCTTGCTACCTGAAAAAGATGGTAAGAATTTCATAAGAAGACAGGATAAGCAATGTACAAGTCCGGAAGAGAACATGGCAGGATTTTGTACAGCAAAAATACTTGCCCTGTATACTTACTTTTTACAGGATGGGGGAAGGCCGATTGTTGAGACGAACCCTGAAGTGGTCTCCACGAGTCCAAGGAGAAGGCGTAAGAGCAGTTGGTGGGAGACTGTCAGGGCGGATGTTGGAGGTCGTGTGTTTCCTATGCAGCAGCTGCGAGATCAGCCAGCGAATAGAGAAAGCGTTGGTCGCGACGCGTGGCTGTAGTACCAGCGGCTTTGGCCACGATGACGTCTTGAAGGCTTGGCAGCCATTGTCTCGGCAGCCATTGTCTCGGCCTGAACTCATGCTTACGTCCTCCTCCTCTGGCAGGAACATGCGCAGCTGGTGAGGGAGGTGGACATCGAGAAGGTGTGCTCCTTCGATAAGCCGTATGTGGAGGCCGTGCGCTGCCTCTGGGACGACCCCGGCATCGAGGAGTGCTACGACCGCCGGCGCGAGTACCAGCTCTCAGACTCGACCAAATAGTGAGTGTCGCCGTATTTCGTTCCTGGCCGTGCCGCACCCACCGCCGCGGTTCAAAGGCCTTGCCGAGTACCACCCTGTCTTGTTTCCACAGTTACCTAAGCGCGATTGACCGCATCTCGGGGCCCAACTACTTGCCGACCCAGCAAGACGTGTTGCGTGTGCGCGTCCCCACCACCGGCATCATCGAGTATCCCTTCGACCTGGAGAATATAATCTTCAGGTAGCGAGCACTTGCTCACCACACGCTCCTCGCACAAGCTCACCATCATACTTACTTCCACACTCGACCATGAAGGCCGACACGGCGCATGAGCACACCCACATGCTCACCCACAGACCCACGCACACATGCCTACAGGATACTCTCCTAAAGAGATGCCTCGGCATGTATGACACTGCTGAGGCAGCTCGGCCCTACAGACCATTGTGCCGTCCACCTCCAGGAGGGATTTCCGGGATTGGGGCTTGTGCTGGGGGCTTGTGCTGGGGGCTTGTGCTGGGGGCTTGTGCTGGGGGCTTGTGCTGGGGGCTTGTGCTGGGGGCTTGTGCTGGGGGCTTGTGCTGGGGGCTTGTGCTGGGGGCTTGTGCTGGGGTGAGCGTGAGCAGAGTGACGGAGCCCCCCCAATGTCGCATGCGTGCAGGATGGTGGATGTGGGGGGCCAGCGGTCGGAGCGCAGGAAGTGGATCCACTGCTTTGAGAACGTGACGTCCATCATGTTCCTGGTGGCACTGAGCGAGTACGACCAGGTGCTCGCCGAGTCTGACAATGAGGTGAGTAGCAGACAATGTATGTCTGTTGAACTTCGGAGGTGCTAATGGGAGGTGCGGGAAATAGTGCAGAGAGTGCGGAGGTTCGCGCTCGGCTCCGATACCTGCTCACGGCCAACATCAGTGACATATCTTACCTGGTCCTGGGCCTCCGCTAGGTCGACTGAGCCTTACACGAGTACCTGGTGCAGGGTGTAAACAACAGCAATGCGGAGACAAAGGCGACCGAATGTGGTGCTTTCCACCCACCCCCTCATATGCCATGCTGCTCCCTAACAGCACTTGCCCTTCTTGGATCAAACTGTCACCATCCTAGAATCTCTCCCAGATCAGGAAGAACGCTGCTGGCGAATGGATTGGAACAATGCGGATATTTATTCTGGACATCTCATCCGAGACCCAAACATCGCACCTCCTGGTTTTGACATTCCTCAAACACTGATGTAAACATGAAGTGCATCAGATGTGCACATGGAAAAATAAAGACGAGACCATGCAACCCAAACGGTGGATCATATACTACACCACTCTAGTCTGTAGAGGAGGAATAGCAAAACGACACAAAAGCTCTCCTAAAGCCGTGTTCGTCGAGGCCAGCAGACCTTAACATTGGATTCCAGCTTTGTATCCATGTGTGCATGTACCCATTTGCATGAGTGTTATTTGTGCTTCATGTGTGCTGGAGTGTAAGTGTGCACGCGTGAGCGTGCTCTTTGTGCACCTGCGTACGTGAGAGCGCGTAACCTATGCGAGAGCATCTGCCTGTGTGCACGTGTACCCATGCGTACTTGCGTGTGTTCGAGCGCACACGTGGGAAGCGTGTATATTTTTGTTATTTTGGCACCGTACGTCGCTAACCATACGTAGCCAACCTTGCTTATCGGTGCGTGGGTGTCTCTCTGTGCCACAGAACCGCATGGAGGAGAGCAAGGCACTCTTCCGGACGATCATCACCTACCCGTGGTTTCACAGCTCCTCTGTCATCCTCTTCCTCAACAAGAAGGATCTGCTGGAGGAGAAGATCATGTATTCTCACCTCGTGGACTATTTCCCAGAGTTTGAAGGTGAGGCAACACACACGTGCCCGCACCCACACCACCAGCACACGACTGCGCTCCCGCCTGCGTGCACCACCGTGTCACGCCCCACCCCCACGTACAAAGACAAATATGCCTGGACGGCACGCACCCGCATGCATGTCCACACTCGCACGTGTTCTGGCACGCCGTGAGGGCCTACCTTCTCCCTCCCCCTGCCACCCCCCCCAACTTACTTTGTCCGCAGGCCCACAGAGGGATGCGCAGGCTGCGCGCGAATTCATCCTTAAGATGTTCGTCGACCTGAACCCCGACAGTGACAAGATCATCTACTCGCACTTCACCTGCGCCACCGATACGGAGAACATCCGCTTCGTCTTCGCCGCCGTCAAGGACACCATCCTGCAGCTCAACCTCAAGGAGTACAACCTGGTGTGAGGAGGGCCCGCCGGGGGATCGGCCGGGGGAGCGGTCGGGGTGGCGCTGTGGGCGTAGCGGCAGTCGTGGGCGGGTGGGTGGGAGGGTGGGTGGGGCGCCGGTTCTGGTGGAGGTGTACCGGTCGAGCGAATGTCTGCATACGGCCATGCGTCTGCGTGGTTTTGATTCCTTCGATTTAAAATTTCGCGTTTTCGCCTCCCCCCCACCCGCCCATCCTCTCTGCCCCCCCCCACCCCCCTTGCATGCGTGCGTGCTCGCTGCCCCCATGCCCCCCTCCAGTGGCTGCACTCACTGGGGACCGAGCCCCGTCCCCCCACAGGTAGGCCGACCTGCGGCACGTATGGAGCCCTCCCCTTGTTGCTCGGGGGCCCCTGTGCACGGATAGAACCCCCAACACCAAGGCCCCCAGTGCCGGGGCCCCAGGAGGGACCCGGCGTGCCCCACCACCGCCTCAACGCGGCCCCGCGCGCGCGTGTGTCTGTGTGCGCGCGTGTGTGCTCGTTGTGTACGTGACATTGGGAGCATTTCCACTGCTTATGGGAGGGGCAGGGTTGTGGGGGTTGTTGGGGTATCAATCGTATACATTTGTTACAATTCTATTAAAACCGTGGCGCGCTACGTTATATTATACCGTGGTGACGTACAGTATTAACGATTTTTAGTGGGTAATTTCTACGGTGTATGTGGGTATGCACGTGTGTGCGCGCACACGTGGCTCGGCGTGAGTGCGTGCACCCGCGTCTGTTTTTCCGTGCTTGCGTATGTACCTGTGTCGGGGTGTGCGTGTGTCAACGTGAGCGTGTGTAAGCGTGGGTTGCAGGTGCGTGGCTGCTCAAGTGCGGCTGTTGGAATTGGTGAATGTGGCTAACGTGCGGCTGTGAGAATGTGTGCACCGGTGCAAGTTCCCGTTACGGTTTGGATAATTTGTTCTGGTGACTGTGTGCGTTGTGTGTGTGTACTCGTTGGGAGGAGAGTGCACTTGGCTTAGGGCGTGTATGCATCGCTGTGTTCATATTTGTGCACACATTGATGCGCGCACCTGCCGTGGTGCGTGCACGATTGCGTACGTGCGCGCATGTGCCGGAACGTAAGCTTCATGCGTGCTTTCGCTGGTACATAGACCATTGTGTGTGTGCGTGCACACGTGATGACATGCGTCCCAGTGCGGGCGCACACGTGTCGGAGCGTACGTACGCACGTACGCACCGACACGCATGCACCCACGTTGGGCAGACGCTGCTGCCGCCCCCAGTGTCACCTTGTCTCCATCTTGTACCCTCGCTGACAACATCGTTATTATTCTTTGTTGTTGTTGATGATGAGGAGTCTTCTCTTTTTTAAAGTCATACATTTTTCGGTGTTATCCAAACACACACACAGAAAAAGAGAATGAAAAGAAATGTAAAGAAACTCATCGATGTATCCAAGCCATGCTATGTTTCCATTAATTTCAGTTATTGTTTTGGCAAGTGACGTGTACTGTTGTGAATAGCCATGCCTGGTGCGAAGGCGGTTTTTAAGTTATTTGATTGTGTTCCTCTTGACGACGAGTGGTACGAACGGGTGAGGATTTCTCCCTCAAGGGCTAGCTGTTTGTCGAGTGGGCGCTGGGGTGGGACGCGCGCCGCTCCACCTGCGAGGCGGTGCGGTTCAGGCCACCGGGTGGCGAGGGGCGGCTGCGATGGCACAGGGTGGGGGCGCAGGGTGGGGGTGCAGGGTGGGGTCGCGACCCGGTGTGGCGAGGGCAGCTGTGCTGCGCGGTGCTGGTGGACGCAAGCGTAGAAACTAAAGCCTCCACCGCCCCGCATGCACGACCGCGCACAGCTTCACTCGAGGAAAACTAGGGTCCGATCCTTTCCATTTCTTATTTAATTGAGGTCTATTTGGGGCTCAGGATTGACGAGGATTTCATTCCCATTTTAGACATGTTTTAAACTTTGTAGCGGAGGAATATCGACCTTCCTGACACCTATAAGATGTTGAGTATTTTAGAACGCCCTGCGGCGGTGTCTACGACTAACGGTTGCCACTTGTTTTTTGCGCTGAGCGAAGCGCCGCCCCCCCCCCCGTGCCCCCCCACTTTGTCCCCCGCCCCCCCCCCCACTGCCACACGACTCGGTCCCTCTTACCCACTCCGTCTGAGGCATCCGTAGAGAACATGTTGTTGGTGAATAGTATCGTTTTGTTGTCAAATTGGATCGTGCGAGCTGCCGGCTCCACTGGGCGCGTGCGGAGCTGGGAGGCTCTCTCTGGTACCGCTGTAGCAGCGAGGTGGGGGGGTGGCGTCCCACTCCCGTGCCAGCTGTCGCGTAGAGAAGGCACAGCGCCGGTCACGGTGGTAGTGGTGGCGAGAGCTGTAGTTAAACTGATTAGCAGTTCTGTAGTAAGTGGACTCGACGGTGGCTGCACGCTGTGGGGGTGCTCTCGTGAGGCGTAGTTGGGGGGAGGAGGGGGGGTTGAGCTGGGACGAAGCGGAGGCCGTAGGGAGCCCCTCTCGGAGTTTGCGCCCATAGCTGCTTACGTGTGAGTTGGCCGATTGTGACGTAATACCAGTCGGTGGTTTTGCATAATTGTTAGCAGAAGTCTTTGACTTTCATTATATCAGAAAATGAGGAAGAGCCCTGAACACAGAACGTGTCGTCGTAACTCTGAAGGCTTGGTCATTTGCCGAGCAGCCCGTCGTCGCCTTCACTGGCTCCCATCCAGCAGCATGCGGAGAGGGATGTGGGCGCTGTGCGGGTCCGCCGGCTGGCCGTGACAACCAGCCGGCGCTACCGGCGGCTTCTTTGACGGTGGTCGGTACCGGCAGTGGCGCTGTAGTTTAGTGCAGGAGGGAAAGCGGTACTGGCAGTGGCACTTACCAGCTGCAGTAATAACAGAGGTGCGGCGCCGGCCCTAGCCAAGTACAGGGGGCCAGCTGGGCCGCTTTAAGAGGCCGGGCCATTGGGAGTCATCACAGGCCACGTGGTGTTCCGTGCGGCCAAGAGGCGCACGTGGCCCCTTTGTCTGCTGGCGGTGTCTGCGACGTGCGGTATTGTGCAGAAGTGGTTTTGTACATGGAGGTTGTGACGGCGTTCTGGCGGTTACCATCTACAGGCTCCTCGCTTCGCCGCGGCTCCACACGTGCAGCTGTTTCCGCATTTACACGTCCCCTGGTTCTAATGGGGTCACGGTTTCGGTGGGTTCCTCGTCCTCGTGGGTTGGAGGATCTGGTTCCCATGGGTTCCATATTGCAAGGGGGGCCTGGTTTTCATTTGGTCCCCGGTGTCCGATGGTTCCTGGTTTTCTCTCGTGGGTTCTCGGTCTCTCTTCGTTCACCGTCATCCCGGCGTTAGGAGGGTTGCCCGGGCGATGAGACTGGCGCGTGGCCGCTTAGATCCCACGTGAAGACGTGGCCGTCCACTGCCGACCTTTCGGAAACCGTGACCTCGTGGTGATGGTGGTGTAAATAGAGTACAATGGTAAATGCCGAGACATCACTGTATATATATCTATATATGGCAGCCATCCATATTTGCCTTGTTAATTACCAAAATTGCCAATTCTGAATGTGTTGTATTGTTAATCTGTATCTGTTATGGTAATATTGTATTGTTTCAGAAAAAAAACTGATATGAAGAGCTTTTATGTTGGCGACTTTTTAGACTTGGGGTGTCCGCGGCGTCGGAGCCGAAGTGGAGGGCGGCTCCACTCGCCAGCCGCAGTCCCCCGCAGCTGTCGTCGCAGAATGCATTCCTTACTCCGAAACGTGCGCTACAGTTGGACAGACACCAGTGGTTTCACTTGTGCTTATTTTACACTACAGGCTTAGCTTTGTTAGAGGAACAGGCCTCATCCCCAGCTGAGTGTGGCGATGGGGGTCGTTGGGTGGTCAGTAGTGGTGGTGGTGGTGAGGGTGGCAGCTGGCCAGTGGCATCGTGAAAGGAAACCCACTTGGGGTGGTTGCGGTGACTGCAGTGGCTGCTGGTGCGTTGCCGTGCCCGGCTGGGTCCTCGCAAAGTCTAATTGGAGCCACCCCAGAGCTCGGTTGACCGGCTCTGGGCGACGCGTCTCCACAAGGCGAGTTCACTCGGCGTGGACGGTCTCTTGCTGTCAGAATGCGCAAGGCCGTGCGCGGTGGGGGGACGACCCAGGCACGTAATCGGAAACTCTGCATCCGAAGGCACTGGGCTCCAGGACCAGAGGCCGATTGTCAAACCACCCCTAGGGGGCGCTACGTGGGGGGGTTTCCCGCCTTCGGGAGGCAGGATGTAGGTGTTGCCGAGTAATCGCCCCCCTGAAAATCAAAAGTAAATTTAAGAAAAAGTTTTCCGCAGCCAATATTTAGATTCGCAATAGATTTTGGCGCGAGGAGATGTAATTCTGACACGGTTTGTGTCGTTGAGACCCTTCACCTGACAGCCAAACAAATTGTATTCTCACAGAAATGTTTTGTTGCACAAATTACCCAGCTTACTCTTGTAAATAAGACTCATCCTGGTCTCTTGAGTTCTCATCTGGTTACACAAACAAACTTGCCTTGACTTGAGGGGCCTCGCCGAGACTGCATGACACTAAGGGGCTCTTAGACCGGGGGCTCCAGGGAGCGCCAGGGAGCGCCAGGGACTGGAGGTTTCTAACTACAGCCCAGTTGCCACAAAGCCTCAAATGGCGCGTGCATCCCCGGCCCCGCGGGTCTGTTGTGATTGGTGGACGAGGGAGGAGGGGGGTGAGTTGCTGATAGGTGGGCCAAGGCGGTTGATACCGTCCCTGCTGCTGCTGCTCGGTGAGAGACACTACATAATTATTCGCCAAACCTACGTTTGAGTTTGGTGAATTGAGCTCTGCGCATATCTTCACATTAGTAGTGTACGCATACTTGAACTCGGATGAAGTGCCAAGCTTCCATGTGAGACCAAGCCGTGTTCCCGGTGGGCCGCGTGCCTCTCGCCCGGCCGTCGTGTCGTCCCGTGCACGCGTCTCCGGCCCGCCGCTCGGGTGCCGTGCATGCCACCTCGAGCGCCCCTCACGGGGGGGGGGGGGGGGGGGGCCTTACCCGAACATCTCGTGTGCAGCGGCGGCGCGGGCAAGGTGGCAGTGGGCTGGGGAGGAGGAGGGGATGCACCAGACGAACGCCAGTGCTTGCTGCACAACTCCCGTTTCTCTTTTAATTTTTTGTTTTTATTGAGTTGATGTTTCGTGACACGTGTAATTTTTCTACGTCCTGTGACTCGCCGATGGTCGATCTCTTGCATGCCGAAGCTCTGCTCGTGGTTTTGTAAGCTGTGTTTGGGGCCGCGAAGGCCGCCTTCCCCTTTATATAACTACACTCTCATAGCCCGTATTACTTACTACACTGTACAGCCACAGACATGGAATAAATGATTTGTCAGAATCTGTTGCCTTCCGGGCATGAGTGAGATATGTGCCTGCCGTCGTGTCGCCAAGCGTCGTAACGCACAACCACGCCGGTCGCGACGCGGTGGCCTCGAGTCTCGTGTGGAAGGCGGTGGTTGTCATAACGGTGGTGTGACTGGTGGTGCTGATGAGAATGCTACGATAAATTTAACGGAGGAGGTGTGAGAGTCTGGTGTGTGGTGCTGCAGGTTATGGCTCTTACAACGGCTGTTCTCAACATTGTGGGCAGACACCACAGTCACCTCTCGCGGTGTTTATTCACCAACCACCTTACAGTTACAATGGTGTTCTGTTCCAAAAATAGTAGTGTCTGCAACAGTTGGTGGGAACCGCTGTCTTCGATAAGCCACTTAATTGGCTCCCAAGCAGCACCTGCCCAACAGATGTGAGAAGCTCATCACAAGAAGGCCTTCGTGTCGTTACCATGGGAGGAGGCCGCGATTTGCTTCTTCTTGTCCCGGCAGAAAACCGCTGGGGACATTCCCGGATCTCACCAACAAGAGCTGGACGAGCGGTTCCACCAGGCCACACGTTATGCCCCCAGTCGCCTGCGTTGCTGCTTGCGTGCACAAGCCAGGGAATGCATCTTGAAGGCAGCACTTGTCTGGAAGCCGTGTTAATTGGGAAGAGACGACGCGTTTGCCAAATCCATAATTGGCGAGAGAATTTTCAAATTGGCCATGATGCCGGCACAATGCCCTACTCTTGTAACTATTGAACGGAGCGGACCCTGGTTTTGAACCGCGATCTCTTCAAGGAGCGGCGAACGTGCGGCTGCAGGGCCGCGTCACGCTGGTGGCTGAAATAGGACGACAGCTGCCGCCCAGGGGCCTTGAGCAGCCGCACCTCGTCGTGAACACGCGGCTGGCTACAGGCGAGAGACGCGAACCTTACACCAGTATCGCAGAGTCGCTCTCCCGTTGGAAATCAAATTGAGTAAACGTCACTACATTTTCTCTTGCCCGTGACGGTTTGATAATAAAGATCACGCATCGGCGCCCCACCGCCATGGATCCTCCTTCCCGCCTGCTCCCAGTGCCTCTCCCAGTGCCTCTCCCTCCTGGTTACGCTTTGCTCCCCCCATGGCTCCCGCTCTCTCCTGGCTCCCTCCCTGCTCCCCCCACCTCTATTAATAGCGGCCGCGAGAGTTGGGAATGCGGCTGCGGGGAGAGGGAGGGAGCCTGGGCGGAGCGGCAAGAGCTAAAGAAGGAGCGAGACGCGGGGCAGAGGGGAGAGGAGATAGAGGGAGAAGAGGGGAGAGAAGTAGAGGGGGTAGAGGAGGTGAGAGGTAGAGGAGGTGAGAGGTAGAGGAGGCCGCCGTCGCGTCGTCCTGACAGCTTCTTCCCCCTCACGTCGGGGACGCGGGACGAGCGGCTCCAGTCGTGACGACACGAGCCAGAATGGAAGAGGAGGGGGGGCACCCCCTCGGCTCCTCGGGCATCCACGGCTGGAGTGACCCCAGCTCGGGCGAGGAGGTCGCTGCGGGCGAGCGGCCACGGGGAGACGATGCGGGAGACTCGTCGGGGACCCTGGTGGGAGACGAGGTCGCCTCTGACGAGGCGGAGCTCACCGCCGTCGGCAGCAACTCGGACGGGCCCGGGACGGGCGGCCACGCGGGTCGCGGGGGGCCAGGAGGGCCCCGCACCCCCCCGGGTTGGCCCCCCTCTGGGAGTCAAACGAGAGATGAGGTGGGTGGTGAGGTGGGTGATGAGGTGGGTGGTGAGGTGGGTGATGAGGTGGGTGATGGATGATGAGGTGGGTGGTGAGGTGGGTGGTGAGGTGGGTGATGGGTGGTGAGGTGGGTGGGTGATGAGGTGGGTGGGTGATGAGGTGGGTGGGTGGTGAGGTGGGTGATGAGGTGGGTGAGTGGTGAGGTGGGTGGTGAGGTGGGTGGGTGGTGCGGTGGGTGGGTGGTGAGGTGGGTGGGTGATGAGGTTGGTGGGTGATGAGGTGGGTGGGTGATGAGGTGGGTGGTGAGGTGGGTGATGAGGTGGGTGGTGAGGTGGGTGGGTGATGAGGTGGGTGGGTGATGAGGTGGGTGGGTGATGAGGTGGGTGGGTGATGAGGTGGGTGGGTGATGAGGTGGGTGGGTGATGAGGTGGGTGGGTGGTGAGGTGGGTGGGTGGTGAGGTGGGTGGGTGATGAGGTGGGTGGGTGGTGAGTGGGTGATGAGGTGGGAGGTGAGGTGGGTGATGAGGTGGGAGGTGAGGTGGGTGGTGAGGTGGGTGGGTGATGAGGTGGGTGGTGAGGTGGGTGGTGAGGTGGGTGGTGAGGTGGGTGGTGAGGTGGGTGGTGAGGTGGGTGGTGAGGTGGGTGGTGAGGTGGGTGATCAGGGGAGGAATGAGCGTGGGGGTGAGGTTCGTGAAAAAGGCGAGGGTGATGAGGTGGGTGGGTGGTGAGGTGGGTGATGAGGTGGGTGGGTGATGAGGTGGGTGGGTGATGAGGTGGGTGATGAGGTGGGTGGTGAGGTGGGTGGGTGATGAGGTGGGTGGTTTATTTGGGTGGGTGATGAGGTGGGTGGTGAGGTGGGTGGGTGATGAGGTGGGTGGTGAGGTGGGTGGTGAGGTGGGTGGGTGATGAGGTGGGTGGGTGATGAGGTGGGTGGTGAGGTGGGTGGGTGATGAGGTGGGTGGTTTATTTGGGTGGGTGATGAGGTGGGTGGTGAGGTGGGTGGGTGATGAGGTGGGTGGGTGATGAGGTGGGTGGTGAGGTGGGTGGTGAGGTGGGTGGGTGATGAGGTGGGTGGTTTATTTGGGTGGGTGATGAGGTGGGTGGTGAGGTGAGTGGTGAGGTGAGTGATGAGGTGGGTGGTGAGGTGGGTGGGTGGTGAGGTGGATGATGAGGTGGGTGAGGCGGATAGGGGGTGGAGGGAATGAAGATAGCTAGAGGCAACAGGCTGAGGAGGCGAGTGACGAGGTGAATTTGGTGACGTAAGATGGTATGCAGGGGAGCAGATGAGGTAAAGTGAGAATTTGAGTAACGAGGTGAGGGTCGGTGAGGTGAGTGGTAACAATGAGGGATGATACTGGAGACGAGGTGGTGTCATTGCAGTATGCCCGCGTAAGGATGGTGACGAGGCGAGTGTGCAGGTGATGGCTGGGCCGTGGTTGGGCCCCACCGAGGGTCTCTGGGTGGGCCCTGTGCCGCGGGGAGCAGGTGGCGCGCGGAGGTGACCCGGGGGGCCCAGCGGGGCCGGAGGGCGGCCTCGGCCAGGAGGTGCACGACATGAAGGTAGCGCGGGGAGACGGGTCACGGAGGTCACGGGGAGACACGGGGATAAAGAGAGACACGGGGATAAAGGGAGACGTGCAAATACGGGGATATGAGAAAGAGTCCCAGAAACCACACGCAAGGAGCCCAGTGTGATCCCAGGATCGGCACCCCGGGGCTGACCCCCCCCCCCCCGCCTCTGGTCTCCCAGGCGGAGCTGGAGCAGCGCGTGGAGCAGCTGGCGGCGAGGGCGGCGCGGGTGGAGAGTTTCGTGGCGGAGCTGGAGGACATCTTCATCCGAGTGGAGGTGGGTGGCGTGCGTGGGCTGGGGGGCTGGGGGGGGACGACGAGGTGTCTGGGGGGCGCGCCTCGAGGCTTCTGCCGTTAGGGTCGTTCGAGTCACGGCGATGGCCACGACTGGAACGCGACTGGGTTGGTTCGCGGTAGGGATGTTGAACTCGTGTCGCACGTGACCAGCCGTGTTCTCCGGAGGTGCGGGTGAAAGACAACTAAACATAAAAAGCAGCGTAAGGCACTACTACTACTACTATACTCGTATACTACGGGATTATTACAGAACACACTGTTCCTATTACCATTTGAACAGGTTGACGGCAAATGAAGGCGATATGGATGCGGCGGGCCGAGATTAATGCCGGCTGCTTCGCCTGAGATTCAATCGTGGCGACAAGCCATGCCCCGACTGCGTCCCATCGCATGGTGCGCGTCCCAATGCCCCCCCATGGCCCATCTCTTTCCCCCCCCCCCCCCCCCCATGACCCATCATCTCACGCCCCGTATCCTCCAGGACTCGTACTCGGGGCTGCAGGCGGGCGCCGACTCGCGCCTCGCGGGACTCATGGAGTCTCTGCTGGACCGCTACTCGGGGCTGGCGCGGCTCCTGGAGGAGGAGCGCCGCCTCAAGACGGAGCGCCTCTACGTGCAGCTGCTGCAGTGCGGCCGCGGCCTCGCCGCCTCGCGGGACCTCGCCGCCGCCGCGAGGCGCGCGGCGAGGCTCCGCGACCGGGTCCCCTTCCTGCTCGTGAGGGTCCCAGGGGGCGCAGGGGGGCCCTGGAGGACAGTTGGGGGGGGGGGGGCACTTCTGGGCCGATGGGATGAGCCGGGCGGATTGGGGAGGCCGAGATTCGTGGTCGCTGGCGCGCCGTGTGGGGTCACTGGGTCACTCGTGGAGCGGTAAACGCGGTGGGGGGGGGCTGCGCTACCGGCCTCGCCCGCCAGGGGGCGCGGGTGGCCCGCGACTGAAGCTGCTGCCGGCCAAGGAGAGCGGCCTTCACGCCTCGCTCCTTAACGCGTGAGATGTTGCTTTTGTTCACGATGTCAAATGACGATATTGATGATTGTCTTGTTTTGTTTTTCAGTCGGCAGAGGCGATAAATGACAGGTGAGGTCTGTTCCTCCTCGTCTTCCCCCACTATATAATTCTCGCATCTCGTGTACGTGTGTGTATCTCCTGTATGTTGTACTTATGCATAATCTTTGTACTCATTTTTCTAGAACGGTTGGTTAGGTACGGTGCGAAAGAAATACAACATAATACATCTGTATGCATCTCTCTGTGTTGCATTGCATTTCCAAGTTAACTAGGTTTGTTTTCTCATTCATGTGTACCTGATGATGGTTGCTTGTGTTGCAAACGTCGTATTATATTATTATTTATTTTATTTGTACGTGACTTTACCGAAAGAACCAAAGAGTAATCCCTGCAGCCACGAAAGCTTCGAATCTAGTTTGCATCTGTAAGTTGTATGAATGCATTTCCTGTACGTCCTGTATGTCGAACTTCTTTAGCACCGTACGTAGCCAACAGCATTCCCAGCCCCTTGTCTCCCACCCTCTCCTCGTCACCTCCCACGTCTCTCCTCATCGTCTCCAACTCTCCCCTCTTCTCTTCGCCCCCCCCCCCCCCCCGTGGCTTGGTCGGCCGTCCTGTCCTCGGCGCAGGATCGTGGAGGCGGTGGGCTCGTTCCTGGGCGTGAGCCCGCAGCCCCGCACCTCGGCCGATCTCCTCGAGTTCCGCCTCGAGTTCTCCCGCGAGCGGCGCGCGCTGCGGGCTCTCACCTGCACGGCGGGTCGGCGCCTCCACCACCTCCACCTCCTCCTCCTCCACCACCTCCACCTCCTCCACCACCTCCTCCTCACGTCTCGCGCATCATCACACACCTCGTTATACCTCCACGCCTTCTTGCACACCTCCACATCTCCTTACGCCTCAGCCAACGCACCTCGTCTACACATGCCTCCTCAAACCTCATCATCACACAACTCATGACACACGCACCTCGACATTGTACATCTCCTTACTCACAATACGCCTCTCATCACCACACACCGCGACAAACATCATCGTCACACAACTCATCACCACACACCGCGACAAACATCATCGTCACACAACTCATCACCACACACCGCGACAAACATCATCGTCACACAACTCATCACCACACACCTCGACAAACATCATCGTCACACAACTCATCACCACTCCTCGACAAACATCATCGTCACACAACTCATCACCACTCCTCGACAACCATCATCGTCACACAACTCATCACCACACACCGCGACAAACATCATCGTCACACAACTCATCACCACACTCCTCGACAAACATAATCGTCACACAACTCATCACCACACACCGCGACAAACATCATCGTCACACAACTCATCACCACACACCTTGACAAACATCATCGTCACACAACTCATCACCACACTCCTCGACAAACATCATCGTCACACAACTCATCACCACACTCCTCGACAAACATCATCGTCACACAACTCATCACCACACACCTCGACAAACATCATCGTCACACAACTCATCACCACACACCTCGACAAACATCACCTCATCACACCTCTTCATCCACCGGATTGTGATGAATTTAAAATTCCTCCGTTAAATGAGCCCCCCCCCCCCTGCAGCGCCCTCCGCCCCCCGCCTGGGCCCCCAAGAGGAGGGCGGGGCCACGAGTCGCAGCTTCACGGTGCGGTGGGGGGTGGGGGCGCGAGACGTCATCACCCACTTCACACTCACCTGGCGGGGGGCATGGCCGGACTCCACAGGTAACGGGGGGGGGGGGGTGCTCGAGGGGGGTCGCACGACTTTTTTCTCTTTGCCTCAATGCGGAACTCATGTTGGTGCCCCTGGTCACTCCTACAATGAGACTCCGCTATCCTGATCTCGAGAGCTCTCGCCGGGTTACGCGGAGTGAGCCTGAGACATTCAGCCCAGGGTGAGGTGCATTGCGCACCCGTCTGACCCCCAACCCCGTGGCATGCGAGCGCAGAGCGGAGCGTGGGGGTGCGCGGCGCGTGCTGCAGCTGCGTCGTGACGGGGCTCGAGGCCAACTCGGCGCACGTGGTCCACGTGGTGGCCCACGGGCCGCACGGGGCCAGCGCCGCGAGCGAGGCGCACGTCTACCACACAGGTGCGACCCCCACGCGACTCGACACGCGCGCGACTCGACACGCACGCGACTCGACACGCGCGGGTTGGGCGGTAGTGCGGCGCAGCGAAGGAGCCTCCCACGGCTCCCCGTGCCCCCCGCTGTCGCCCCGTCTTGTCCCCGTGCCCCCCGCCCGTGGCTCCAGTCCCCGAGGCCCCCGAGTTCGTGGAGCGGGACTGTGCGTGGTGCCCGGATGGCGCCGCGCTCCGCTGGAAGTCTCGCGGCGTGGGATCCGTCTCCTCGTTCTCGCTCGAGTTCACGCGGCTCCACGCAGACCCCGAGGGCGGCGATGGCGAAGAGGGCAGCGGCCTCAGGTGATTGGGGGGGAGGTGGTGCGGGTGATGGGGGAGGGCCTGGGGCGCTCAGGCGAGGGATAGGATGCGGGGTCCCTCACGCCGTGCCCACCTCATGCCGCCCCCTCTGCAGGACCATCTCGGGCATCCAGGGCTGCTCGCGGCTCGTCTCGCTGCGTCCCGCACAGCGCTACCGCTTCCTCGTGCGTGCGCTCAACGCCGCGGGGCCCAGTGACACCGGCCGCGCGCTCATCATAGAGACGCAAGGTGACGGCTCACCTCGTCATGGTCACACCTCGTCATCACACCTCGTCATGGTCACACCTCGTCATCACACCTCGTCATCACACCTCGTCATGGTCACACACACACCTCGTCACACGGCCTCCTCACCGTGCACCACACTGACAGGGCCTTAAATGATTGAGGACGTGACAACGCGAACATCTTGTAATATGCTGACAGAGGGACCGCGTGTGAGAGCAACGTCACTGCCTCCATCTCAATATTCTTCCTCCCTTCACTTACCTCCCTCCCACCCCAGGTGCGCACTTCACCCTTGACCCCGAGACCGCGCACCCGAGGCTTCGGGTGTCTGAGGACGGGACCCGCGTCACGTGCCCCGCGGGGGAGCCCGGGGACCCGGGGGACGCGGGGGCCCAAGAGGGCGATGGAGACCCAGAGCTGTTTGATGGGTGCGCGCGGGACTACTCTCATCGGCACCATCCCTGCAATCATCATCATCATCCTAATCACCGTCAACTCATCATAATTACCACCACCATCATCATCATTGTAATTATATTCTTGCGTATGGAAATATGGTTCAGTAGCTCGATACCAATGTCGAGGTCTGCTGGCCACAATGAGACGGCTTCTGCAGATCGAGTTCGTGTCGTTTTGCTTTTCCCCTCCTCCGTCGAAGGAGTGCAGACCACAGTGGGTTCACTCTGTGGTCCATTAGTCGGGTGGTTGCACGGCCACGATCGCACCACTGTGGCTGTGTCTTTCATGGAGATATGCACATCGGCCTGTTGGTGTTCTGATGCGATTGATGGTCCCATCGGTGTCTTAGAAGAGGAATGTGAAAGCCAGGAGGTGGTGCGATGATTGGGTCTTGAATAATGACCACCATCATTGTCATCAATGCCGTGCGTCCCTCTGTGTCGGTGCGCGCAGCTGCTGGCTGTCGGTGCTGGGTGCGTCCCCCTCGCCCCCCACCTCTCGCGCCCCCTTCTACTGGGAGGTGTCTGTGGACACGACCTCTGGGTTTTGCGTGGGGCTTGAGAAGGAAGGGGGCTCGTGCCTCCTGCGCTACGCGGGGGAGCCCAGCAGGTACTGCGCGTGTCCTGCGAGTGCTCACGTGTGCCGGGTATTCTGGATGGACCGCGTGTAGGCTACTCGGCTAAGTGTACTGTTTGAATTCTGTGTACTGTGCGTGTACGCGGTGCTAGATTATCCTAGTAGCAAAAGTAGCATATGCTACGGGCCCCGCACTTTCAAAGGCCACACGCTCAATGCTTTCAAGCTGTCAATTCCGGTTCAGTGATTCTGCACTTGCTGTATCACTATAGTACTATACCGCTTTCAACTGTTACGAACGACTTTTTAAGGTTAGCGATTTGTCGTATTACCTGGCCGTATAGCAAATGATTTTTTAAAATTACTTTACTATGCAAGTTCAACATTTATGTGTTTTAATATTTATGGGTTTTTTTAATTTAGGGACCCTCTATAACATATGCTACAGGCCCCGCACTCGCTTCATCCGGCACTGCGTGTGCGTTGTGCACTGCGTGTACTGACGTGGCCGTGTGTACTGCCCCCTCCCGGGACAGGCTGGAATTGCTGGAGGAGGGAGGCCGTGTGAAGGAGCTGCTCGTGCCGCTGCTCCCCACTCGCCTGGGCATCCTCTACCGCCCCCTGCGGAGCCTCCTGAGCTTCTACGACGCCCAGCGGGGCCAGCTGCTGGCGGGGGGTCCCGTGCCGCGGGGCCCGGGCTCCGCGCGCCCCGCGCTCATCCTCGAGGGGCCCGGCAGCCTCCAGCTGCACACGCGGATCCCCGTGCCGTCATTCGCGGCGTGAGGGGGGGGGGTGCGATGTGGTGTGGGGGGCACCCTGCGACCCGAGTTCTATTCTCGCTCACGGCCAACACCAGTAACGATTATCTGAACCAGTTCTGGGCATCCCCTAGATCGACTTACTTGAGTACCCGGTGCAATGTGTATACATTGCTATTGGGGCAACGAAGGCGGCTGGGCGTGATGCTGACCGCCCATCCCCTCGTGTCAGTCTGCTGAAGCCGGGAGATCTTCGTGTGAATGTGCAGTGTGCGTGACGGGGTGGAGCAATGTAGGAGTTGGGATGTGCGGGCCGCAACAAGCCCGCTGTGCTGCATGACTGTTGCGCGTGGTGAATGCACGACCGCTTCGTTGCGTGTGAGTCGATTCGTGTACACACTCGTGGTTTGATGACGCGAATTTCAATTGTCCCCGTTGCTTGGCTGAACGAGGCTGATATTATTTCTTTTGCTGCGGTGCTGTGCTCACTTACAAGGTCAGGGGGTCCTGTCGGGGCTCACCCCCCGGGTCGGGGTTAACACGCGGGGTCGCGCACGTCAGGATCACTTTAGGTCCCGGCTCAGGGCAATGGAGCTGAATAAACACACGTGGCAGGGCAGCCATCAACAGAGTCTGGCTTCTCTCTCCGGTACTCACTCGCTCACCCACCGGCGCTCAGTCGCCTCCGTGTCACTCTGCTATCGCTCCTACCAGCGTTACTCCGGATCTGGGTGAGATCCTAGTGTAATAAAGGTCGTGGAAGTGACTTCTGGAATCCGGTCTTTATTTGTCTTTCGTTCACAACACTCCCATCTTACTCCTTCACGCTGCTGACAGACAGCGTGAGAGGGAGAGAGAGAGACGCGCGCGGCCACGTGGCAGCCTGGACCCCGCTCCAGCGTGGCCTCACCCTCCGTTCGTTCCAGATCTGACCACGTGTTGGCTGTCTCCACCCCTTTTAATACCCGGGTCACGTGGTACCTTTCCACCAATCCTGGTTAACCTCTATGGAATCTTCTAGACTCCATCGTACGTTCCCAGTACCGCACCCCTGACTCGTCCCCCCATTGGCTGTGGCTAAAGCCAGCAGATCCAATCCTCTACTTACAGATGTCACCTTCCCATTACGTCAGGGCCACGCCCCTAGACTTCCCCCCATTGGCTATGGGCCAGGACCGGTAGAGCCAATCATCGTAACGAGGTGTGATCCATCAGCAACCCGGATATATCCTCACATTACACTAGGATGGTGGTGACGGCAGCGCAGCCCCAGAAGGGGTGCAGTCGGGGCTTGAGTGTGTGCAGCGAGGTTCGTTGTTGGAGTCTTGCTTGACGGGTAGTTTGGCGCGTGCATCTGGTCCCGAATGTGGAGTTGCCTTCAATGTGCAGACGATCTGTTCGCACTCGGGGTCGCGTCGAGTGCGCATTGTGGTGTCTCCTCAGTATGTGGGTTGCGTGCGTGCGGGCGGGCGGGCACCGGTGGTGCACTGGGTAGCACAATAGGATATGAACCCGGGTGACCCGAGTTCGGTTAGCTACGGCCGAGAATGTAAGTGGTGAATGACATCTGAACCTGCCCCAGATCCTCCCTCGAACCCGCACTGCCCAGTGTGGTGAATGGTCAAACATTCCCCGTGTCTGACACAGCATGGGGAGGAGCGTGACATCCAGCAGTAGATTGACAAAGGGGATGTCCCTACATGCATGCAGTTATCGCGCGTCGTTTGGTGAATGCAGTTGCTTTATTCGGGTCTGCATGGAACGCAAGACTCGAGGTGTCCAGACCTCTCACCTGGTTCTGATCGTCCAGGGTGGAAACGGGATAGAGACCCGAAAAGATGGGAACCATCCTGTGATACCCGCAAAGTGGTGGAGACAGCAGCGGGGGACAGGAGATTATAACCAGAAGCCTGTGTGCCCAGGGTGGAGACACGGGGTGGAGAGGGGAGAGTGTCGGGGCTCACCGAGGGTGGACACAGGAGGCGCGAGACCGCTACTCTCCTCGCTCGCTCGCTCACTCGCCTGCGCCGCGCGGGGGGGATTTCGGGGCCGCTCCGCGGTGGGATGTGGGGGGCGGGGTGAGGAGGTCTCGGGGATGAAGGGGGATTGGGGATGACGCGAGGGGAGCGCGGAGCGCGCGACTGCCATAATCCCCGTTTAGAGAGTCATTTACAGTCGCTTACAGAGTCATTTGCGAAGCCGCGTCTCGGCGCGGCGCGGGATTAGGACCGCTTGAGTCCGCGCCGCGCATTTGCATCCTAATGTCTCCCCGTGTGTTCACGAGCCGCGTGTTCACTCACGTCCGTGTCGATGGCCTCGTTGGTGTCACGTGACGGAACGCGGGGACGCGAGATCCGAGATCGAGACTCGTCTCAGACACGTGCGTGGTGGGCAGTGGGTCACTCCACGAACCCACACCACGGGCAGGCCGTGACATCACTCTGCTATACAGCGACATCACACACACACACACCCTCGTAACACACACACACACCCCGTCATCACACACACACACCCCGTCATCACACACACCTACACCCCGTCATCACACACACCTACACCCCGTCATCACACACACCTACACCCCGTCATCACACACACACACACCCTGTCATCACACACACCTACACCCCGTCATCACATACACACACACCTACACCCCGTCATCAAACACACACACACCCCGTCATCACACACACACACCCCCGTCATCACACACACACCACACCCCGTCATCACGCACACACACCCCGTCATCACGCACACACACACCGTCATTACACACACACCCCGTCATCACACACACACACCGTCATTACACACACACACCCCGTTATTACACACACACACCCCGTTATTACACACACACCCCGTCATCACACACACACACACCTACACCCCGTCATCACACACACACACCTACACCCCGTCATCACACACACACACACCCCGTCATCACACACACACACCTACACCCCGTCATCACACACACCTACACCCCGTCATCACACACACACACCGTCATCACACACACACACCCCCTCGTAACACACACACACACCTACACCCCGTCATCACACACACACACACACCGTCATCACATACACACCGTCATCACACACACACACACCCCGTCATCACACACACCTACACCCCGTGATCACACACACACACCTACACCCCGTCATCACACACACACACACACACCGTCATCACACACACACCTACACCCCGTCATCACACACACACACCGTCATCACACACACACACACCGTCATCACACACACACCTACACCCCGTCATCACACACACACCTACACCCCGTCATCACACACACACACACACCCCGTCATCACACACACACACCGTCATCACACACACACCTACACACCGTCATCACACACACACCTACACACCGTCATCACACACACACCTACACACCGTCATCACACACACACCTACACCCCGTCATCACACACACACCTACACCCCGTCATCACACACACCTACACCCCGTCATCACACACACACACGCCCCGTCATCACACACACACACCGTCATCACACACTCACCCCGTCATCACACACACACACGCCCCGTCATCACACACACCCCGTCATCACACACACACACCGTCATCACACACATACACCGAGTGACGTCATCACACACACACACACCCCGTCATCATACACACACACACCATCACACACACACACACACCGTCATCACACACACACCGTCATCACACACACACACACACCCCGTCATCACACACACACACACCGTCATCACACACACACACACCGTCATCACACACACACCGTCATCACACACACACCGTCATCACACACACACACACCGTCATCACACACACACACACCGTCATCACACACACACACACACACACGTACACCCTCTCGTCACACACACACACCTCCACCGCGCCATCACACACACACACTGTTGGGACAAATGCTATCACATTTGGCCTCCTTTGTCTCCCCAGTGTTGGTGTTCACACACGCAGCGCCATTTAAACCCGAGTCAGCCGAGGGGAGACCGAGGACCGGTTCAGATACTCGGGTTCGTAGCGCGCTCATCACCTCACAACCGCTCCATCACACACACACACACATCTACACCCCATATCCATCACACACACACACATCTACACCCCATATCCATCACACACACACATCTACACCCCATATCCATCACACACACACACATCTACACCCCATATCCATCACACACACACATCTACACCCCATATCCATCACACACACACATCTACACCCCATATCCATCACACACACACATCTACACCCCATATCCATCACACGCCATCACCTACACGTCTCGCACATTTGCACACCCACCACAAATCCGCAATGTCCATCGCCCCTCATGCACACAGCACGGACACCAACACGCCTTCACCATATTCGCATCGCACACGTACAACACCGTCTCCCCCGCGTCTCCCCCGTGTCTCCCCCGCGTCTCCCCCGTGTCTCCGCTCTCTCTGTATCTCTCTTCCCGTGTCTGTCGCCCCCTGTTCGGCTCCCGAGTCCCTGTGTCCATGGCCACTAGAGGTCGCTATCGCCTCACGCCTCTTGTCTCCATGGAGCTCCCGAGGAGCGAGCCAAGGAGCCACGTCCTGGAGTCCAACTCGAGAAAGACGCGAGGGTCGACCACCGTGACCCAGTCTCGAGGTCGAACCGCGTCTCCCCTTGTCTGTCTCGTCTCCTGGTCTCCCCTTGTCTGTCTCGTCTCCTGGTCTCCACTTGTCTGCCTCGTCTCCTGGTCTCCCCTTGTCTGCCTCGTCTCCTGGTCTCTCCTTGACTGTCTCGTCTCCTGGTCTCCCCTTGTCTGTCTCGTCTCCTGGTCTCTCCTTGTCTGTCTCGTCTCCTGGTCTCCCCTTGTCTGCCTCGTTTCCTGGTCTCCCCTTGTCTGCCTCGTCTCCTGGTCTCTTCTTGTCTGTCTCGTCTCCTGGTCTCCCCTTGTCTCCACTTGTCTGCCTGGTCCCCTTGTCTGCCTCGTCTCCTGATCTCCCCTTGTCTCCACTTATCTCCCTGCCGTCGTGTCTCGCCGTCGTGTCTCTGAGCGCACCTCATGTCGGTGCCTCGTGCTTCGGTCCCAGGCTGCGGGTTGCTGCTTGAATCCTCGGACACTGCGCTGTGGCTGACGAGCTCCCCTGGATGTCTCCCCTCTCGGCCCAGGCCTGGACCAGGGGTGATCCCAGGGGTTGGGTCCCAGATAGCCAATGGAGTGGCCTCCGCAATTCCGGCGACCCAGGGGAAGAGAAGACCTAAAAGCAGACGGTGCTGGTCAGGGCCGTTCATAGAGAGTGCGGGCCCGGGGCAAATCCTACGGTGAGCCCCCCGAAGCCTTCAAACTTAACCGGAAGCATCACGTCTGCCACCGTGACGTCGAAGCGCGGGGCCCCCCAAAGCGGCCCTCTTCGCCGTACCCCGGGGACGACTCTTGCTTGAGCAGATCTGTGGGCCTCTGTGTGAGTCTATGGGCCTCTGTGTGAGTCTATAGGCCTCTGTGTATGTCTGTGGGTCTCTGTGTGAGTGTAAGAGCAGATGGTGGGATGAGGCTGTCAGAGCAGATCTTGAAGGTCGCCGCATGTCTCGTGTACATCGTCAGCAGCAGCAGTGGGATCTGTTGGTGGGGCGAGCGCGTTGAGAGCGAGGTGGTGGTGGTGGTGGTCGCGGTGTGACTCCCTCTGACCACGGTGAAGTCATGGTATTTGCCCATAATCTTCACCCGTGGACTTTGCCGTAAGCCTCAGTGAATTTGCAAGTTAATCTCAGTCTCCAGCAGTCATTAGGTCCAGCGTGAGGGGGCATGGTGAGTGAGATCATGGTGATTGAAAGTGCATGGTGAGTGAACGGCCATGGTGAGTGGTGAGTGAGAGGGCATGGTGAGTGAGATCATGGTGATTGAGAGTGCATGGTGAGTGAACGGCCATGGTGAGTGGTGAGTGAGAGGTCATGGTGAGTGAGAGGGCATGGTGAGTGAACGGCCATGGTGAGTGGTGAGTGAGAGGGCATGGTGAATGAACGGCCATGGTGAGTGGTGAGTGAGAGGGCATGGTGAGTGAACGGCCATGGTGAGTGGTGAGTGAGAGGGCATGGTGAGTGAACGGCCATGGTGAGTGGTGAGTGAGAGGGCATGGTGAGTGGGCATGGTGCGTGAGATTATGGTGAGTGAGCGAACACGGTGAGTGGTGTCATGGTGAGTTGAGGGGCATTTTCTTGGTTCTTTCGGTAAAGTCTCGTAGAAGGAAAATAATTAAATAATAAAAATAAAACATAATAAAATAATTCTCACGACGTTTCGGCCACAACGCAAGCAGCCGTCTTCAGGTGGAGAACAGGTCTGTCGAGAAGGCCTGTTCTCCACCTGAAGACGGCTGCTTGCGTTGTGGCCGAAACGTCGTGAGAATTATTTTATTATGTTTTATTTTTATTATTTTATTATTTTCCTTCTACGTGACTTTACCGAAAGAACCAAGAAGATTAATCCCTGCAGTCACGAAAGCTTTAAATCGAAATTGAGGGGCATTGGTGAGTGTTTTGTTTGCTACTTTGTGTACTTTTCAGGTTTTGACCATGCCAGTGTCCCCGCGTGTCTAATCCGCACTTCGCAGCTGGCGGCTTGCACCGACTGAAACCTTCATCCTGCAGGCGCAATGGTCGCTGTGCGAATAATAACATCTCTCGTCATAGCGGAGATCAAGTGGCGAGCCAGGTCATTACCATTGAGCGCATAGTGAGTGAGATCATCTTGGTGGTGAGGAAGCCTTGGTGAGTGAGTGAGTGAGAAGCCTTGGTGAGTGAGTGAGTGAGAAGCTGTGGTGAGTGAGTGAGTGAGAAGCTGTGGTGAGTGAGTGAGTGAGAAGCTGTGGTGAGTGAGTGAGTGAGAAGCTGTGGTGAGTGAGTGAGTGAGAAGCTGTGGTGAGTGAGTGAGTGAGAAGCTGTGGTGAGTGAGTGAGCGAGAAGCTGTGGTGAGTGAGTGAGTGAGAAGCTGTGGTGAGTGAGTGAGTGAGAAGCTGTGGTGAGTGAGTGAGCGAGAAGCTGTGGTGAGTGAGTGAGTGAGAAGCTGTGGTGAGTGAGTGAGTGAGAAGCTGTGGTGAGTGAGTGAGTGAGAAGCTGTGGTGAGTGAGTGAGTGAGAAGCTGTGGTGAGTGAGTGAGTGAGAAGCTGTGGTGAGTGATGGTGAAGCTGTGGTGAGGAGTGAGGAGAAGCTGTGGTGAGTGAGTGAGAGAAGCTGTGGTGAGTGAGTGAGTGAGAAGCTGTGGTGAGTGAGTGAGAAGCTGTGGTGAGTGAGTGAGCGAGAAGCTGTGGTGAGTGAGTGAGTGAGAAGCTGTGGTGAGTGAGTGAGTGAGAAGCTGTGGTGAGTGAGTGAGTGAGAAACTGTGGTGAGTGAGTGAGTGAGAAGCTGTGGTGAGTGAGTGAGTGAGAATGTGGTGAGTGAGTGAGTGAGAAGCTGTGGTGAGTGAGTGAGTAAGGAAGCTGTGGTGAGTGAGTGAGTGAGAAGCTGTGGTGAGTGAGTGAGTGAGAAGCTGTGGTGAGTGAGTGAGTGAGAAGCTGTGGTGAGTGAGTGAGTGAGAAACTGTGGTGAGTGAGTGAGTGAGAAGCTGTGGTGAGTGAGTGAGAAGCTGTGGTGAGTGAGTGAGTGAGAAGCTGTGGTGAGTGAGTGAGTGAGAAACTGTGGTGAGTGAGTGAGTGAGAAGCTGTGGTGAGTGAGTGAGTGAGTGAGAAGCTGTGGTGAGTGAGTGAGTGAGGAAGCTGTGGTGAGTGACGTGAGTGAGAAGCTGTGGTGAGTGAGTGAGTGAGAAGCTGTGGTGAGTGAGTAAGGAAGCTGTGGTGAGGTGAGTGAGTGAGAAGCTGTGGTGAGTGAGTGAGTGAGAAGCTGTGGGTGAGTGAGTGAGCGAGAAGCTGTGGTGAGTGAGTGAGAAGCTGTGGTGAGTGAGTGAGTGAGAAACTGTGGTGAGTGAGTGAGTGAGGAAGCTCTGTGGTGAGTGAGTGAGCGAGAAGCTGTGGTGAGTGAGTGAGTGAGAAGCTGTGGTGAGTGAGTGAGTGAGAAACTGTGGTGAGTGAGTGAGTGAGAAGCCTTGGTGAGTGAGTGAGTGAGAAGCTGTGGTGAGTGAGTGAGTGAGAAGCTGTGGTGAGTGAGTGAGCGAGAAGCTGTGGTGAGTGAGTGAGTGAGAAGCTGTGGTGAGTGAGTGAGTGAGAAGCTGTGGTGAGTGAGTGAGTGAGAAACTGTGGTGAGTGAGTGAGTGAGAAGCTGTGGTGAGTGAGTGAGTGAGAAGCTGTGGTGAGTGAGTGAGCGAGAAGCTGTGGTGAGTGAGTGAGTGAGAAGCTGTGGTGAGTGAGTGAGTGAGAAGCTGTGGTGAGTGAGTGAGAAACTGTGGTGAGTGAGTGAGTGAGAAGCTGTGGTGAGTGAGTGAGGAAGCTGTGGTGAGTGAGTGAGTGAGAAGCTGTGGTGAGTGAGTGAGTGAGAAGCTGTGGTGAGTGAGTGAGTGAGAAGCTGTGGTGAATGAGTGAGTGAGAAGCTGTGGTGAGTGAGTGAGCGAGAAGCTGTGGTGAGTGAGTGAGAAGCTGTGGTGAGTGAGTGAGTGAGAAACTGTGGTGAGTGAGTGAGTGAGGAAGCTGTGGTGAGTGAGTGAGCGAGAAGCTGTGGTGAGTGAGTGAGTGAGGAAGCTGTGGTGACTAAGTGAGTGAGAAGCTGTGGTGAGTGAGTGAGTAAGGAAGCTGTGGTGAGTGAGTGAGTGAGAAGCTGTGGTGAGTGAGTAAGGAAGCTGTGGTGAGTGAGGTGAGTGAGAAGCTGTGGTGAGTGAGTGAGTAAGGAAGCTGTGGTGAGTGAGTGAGTGAGAAGCTGTGGTGAGTGAGTAAGGAAGCTGTGGTGAGTGAGTGAGTGAGAAGCTGTGGTGAGTGAGTGAGTAAGGAAGCTGTGGTGAGTGAGTGAGTGAGAAGCTGTGGTGAGTGAGTAAGGAAGCTGTGGTGAGTGAGTAAGTGAGAAGCTGTGGTCAGTGAGTGAGCGAGAAGCTGTGGTGAGTGAGTGAGTGAGAAGCTGTGGTGAGTGAGTGAGTGAGAAACTGTGGTGAGTGAGTGAGTGAGAAACTGTGGTGAGTGAGTGAGTGAGAAGCTGTGGTGAGTGAGTGAGTGAGAAGCTGTGGTGACTAAGTGAGTGAGAAGCTGTGGTGAGTGAGTGAGTGAGAAACTGTGGTGAGTGAGTGAGTGAGAAGCTGTGGTGAGTGAGTGAGTGAGAAGCTGTGGTGAGTGAGTGAGTGAGAAGCTGTGGTGAGTGAGTGAGTGAGAAGCTGTGGTGAGTGAGTGAGTGAGAAACTGTGGTGAGTGAGTGAGTGAGAAGCTGTGGTGAGTGAGTGAGTGAGAAGCTGTGGTGAGTGAGTGAGTGAGAAACTGTGGTGAGTGAGTGAGTGAGAAGCTGTGGTGAGTGAGTGAGTGAGAAACTGTGGTGAGTGAGTGAGTGAGAAGCTGTGGTGAGTGAGTGAGCGAGAAGCTGTGGTGAGTGAGTGAGAAGCTGTGGTGAGTGAGTGAGTGAGAAACTGTGGTGAGTGAGTGAGTGAGGAAGCTGTGGTGAGTGAGTGAGCGAGAAGCTGTGGTGAGTGAGTGAGTGAGGAAGCTGTGGTGACTAAGTGAGTGAGAAGCTGTGGTGAGTGAGTGAGTAAGGAAGCTGTGGTGAGTGAGTGAGTGAGAAGCTGTGGTGAGTGAGTAAGGAAGCTGTGGTGAGTGAGTGAGTGAGAAGCTGTGGTCAGTGAGTGAGCGAGAAGCTGTGGTGAGTGAGTGAGTGAGAAGCTGTGGTGAGTGAGTGAGTGAGAAACTGTGGTGAGTGAGTGAGAACTGTGGTGAGTGAGTGAGTGAGAAGCTGTGGTGAGTGAGTGAGTGAGAAGCTGTGGTGAGTGAGTGAGTGAGAAGCTGTGGTGAGTGAGTGAGTGAGAAGCTGTGGTGACTAAGTGAGTGAGAAGCTGTGGTGAGTGAGTGAGTGAGAAGCTGTGGTGAGTGAGTGAGAAGCTGTGGTGAGTGAGTGAGTGAGAAGCTGTGGTGAGTGAGTGAGTGAGGAAGCTGTGGTGAGTGAGTGAGTGAGAAGCTGTGGTGAGTGAGTGAGTGAGAAGCTGTGGTGAGTGAGTGAGTGAGAAGCTGTGGTGAGTGAGTGAGAAGCTGTGGTGAGTGAGTGAGCGAGAAGCTGTGGTGAGGTGAGTGAGTGAGAAGCTGTGGGTGAGTGAGTGATGAGGAAGCTGTGGTGAGTGAGTGAGTGAGAAGCTGTGGTGAGTGAGTGAGTGAGAAGCTGTGTGAGTGAGTGAGTGAGAAGCTGTGGTGAATGAGTGAGTGAGAAGCTGTGGTGAGTGAGTGAGCGAGAAGCTGTGGTGAGTGAGTGAGAAGCTGTGGTGAGTGAGTGAGTGAGAAACTGTGGTGAGTGAGTGAGTGAGGAAGCTGTGGTGAGTGAGTGAGCGAGAAGCTGTGGTGATTGAGTGAGTGAGGAAGCTGTGGTGACTAAGTGAGTGAGAAGCTGTGGTGAGTGAGTGAGTAAGGAAGCTGTGGTGAGTGAGTGAGTGAGAAGCTGTGGTGAGTGAGTAAGGAAGCTGTGGTGAGTGAGTGAGTGAGAAGCTGTGGTGAGTGAGTGAGTAAGGAAGCTGTGGTGAGTGAGTGAGTGAGAAGCTGTGGTGAGTGAGTAAGGAAGCTGTGGTGAGTGAGTGAGTGAGAAGCTGTGGTGAGTGAGTGAGTAAGGAAGCTGTGGTGAGTGAGTGAGTGAGAAGCTGTGGTGAGTGAGTAAGGAAGCTGTGGTGAGTGAGTAAGTGAGAAGCTGTGGTCAGTGAGTGAGCGAGAAGCTGTGGTGAGTGAGTGAGTGAGAAGCTGTGGTGAGTGAGTGAGTGAGAAACTGTGGTGAGTGAGTGAGTGAGAAACTGTGGTGAGTGAGTGAGTGAGAAGCTGTGGTGAGTGAGTGAGTGAGAAGCTGTGGTGACTAAGTGAGTGAGAAGCTGTGGTGAGTGAGTGAGTGAGAAACTGTGGTGAGTGAGTGAGTGAGAAGCTGTGGTGAGTGAGTGAGTGAGAAGCTGTGGTGAGTGAGTGAGTGAGAAGCTGTGGTGAGTGAGTGAGTGAGAAGCTGTGGTGAGTGAGTGAGTGAGAAACTGTGGTGAGTGAGTGAGTGAGAAGCTGTGGTGAGTGAGTGAGTGAGAAGCTGTGTTGAGTGAGTGAGTGAGAAACTGTGGTGAGTGAGTGAGTGAGAAGCTGTGGTGAGTGAGTGAGTGAGAAACTGTGGTGAGTGAGTGAGTGAGAAGCTGTGGTGAGTGAGTGAGCGAGAAGCTGTGGTGAGTGAGTGAGAAGCTGTGGTGAGTGAGTGAGTGAGAAACTGTGGTGAGTGAGTGAGTGAGGAAGCTGTGGTGAGTGAGTGAGCGAGAAGCTGTGGTGAGTGAGTGAGTGAGGAAGCTGTGGTGACTAAGTGAGTGAGAAGCTGTGGTGAGTGAGTGAGTAAGGAAGCTGTGGTGAGTGAGTGAGTGAGAAGCTGTGGTGAGTGAGTAAGGAAGCTGTGGTGAGTGAGTGAGTGAGAAGCTGTGGTCAGTGAGTGAGCGAGAAGCTGTGGTGAGTGAGTGAGTGAGAAGCTGTGGTGAGTGAGTGAGTGAGAAACTGTGGTGAGTGAGTGAGAAACTGTGGTGAGTGAGTGAGTGAGAAGCTGTGGTGAGTGAGTGAGTGAGAAGCTGTGGTGAGTGAGTGAGTGAGAAGCTGTGGTGAGTGAGTGAGTGAGAAGCTGTGGTGACTAAGTGAGTGAGAAGCTGTGGTGAGTGAGTGAGTGAGAAGCTGTGGTGAGTGAGTGAGAAGCTGTGGTGAGTGAGTGAGTGAGAAGCTGTGGTGAGTGAGTGAGTGAGGAAGCTGTGGTGAGTGAGTGAGTGAGAAGCTGTGGTGAGTGAGTGAGTGAGAAGCTGTGGTGAGTGAGTGAGTGAGAAGCTGTGGTGAGTGAGTGAGAAGCTGTGGTGAGTGAGTGAGCGAGAAGCTGTGGTGAGTGAGTGAGTGAGAAGCTGTGGTGAGTGAGTGAGGAAGCTGTGGTGAGTGAGTGAGAAGCTGTGGTGAGTGAGTGAGAAGCTGTGGTGAGTGAGTGAGTGAGAAGCTGTGGTGAGTGATGAGTGAGAAGCTGTGGTGAGTGAGTGAGTGAGGAAGCTGTGGTGAGTGAGTGAGTGAGAAGCTGTGGTGAGTGAGTGAGTGAGAAGCTGTGGTGAGTGAGTAAGGAAGCTGTGTGAGTGAGTGAGTGAGAAGCTGTGGTGAGTGAGTGAGTGAGAAGCTGTGGTGAGTGAGTGAGTGAGAAGCTGTGGTGAGTGAGTGAGCGAGAAGCTGTGGTGAGTGAGTGAGTGAGGAAGCTGTGGTGAGTGAGTGAGTGAGAAGCTGTGGTGAGTGAGTGAGTGAGAAGCTGTGGTGAGTGAGTGAGTGAGAAGCTGTGGTGAGTGAGTGAGTGAGAAGCTGTGGTGAGTGAGTGAGTGAGAAGCTGTGGTGAGTGAGTGAGCGAGAAGCTGTGGTGAGTGAGTGAGTGAGGAAGCTGTGGTGAGTGAGTGAGTGAGAAGCTGTGGTGAGTGAATGAGCGAGAAGCTGTGGTGAGTGAGTGAGTGAGAAGCTGTGGTGAGTGAGTGAGTGAGAAGCTGTGGTGAGTGAGTGAGCGAGAAGCTGTGGTGAGTGAGTGAGTGAGGAAGCTGTGGTGAGTGAGTGAGTGAGAAGCTGTGGTGAGTGAGTGAGTGAGAAGCTGTGGTGAGTGAGTGAGTGAGAAGCTGTGGTGAGTGAGTGAGTGAGAAGCTGTGGTGAGTGAGTGAGGAAGCTGTGGTGAGTGAGTGAGTGAGAAGCTGTGGTGAGTGAGTGAGTGAGAAGCTGTGGTGAGTGAGTGAGCGAGAAGCTGTGGTGAGTGAGTGAGTGAGAAGCTGTGGTGAGTGAGTGAGTGAGAAGCTGTGGTGAGTGAGTGAGTGAGAAGCTGTGGTGAGTGAGTGAGGAAGCTGTGGTGAGTGAGTGAGTGAGAAGCTGTGGTGAGTGAGTGAGGAAGCTGTGGTGAGTGAGTGAGTGAGAAGCTGTGGTGAGTGAGTGAGTGAGAAGCTGTGGTGAGTGAGTGAGAAGCTGTGGTGAGTGAGTGAGTGAGAAGCTGTGGTGAGTGAGTGAGTGAGAAGCTGTGGTGAGTGAGTGAGTGAGAAGCTGTGGTGAGTGAGTGAGTGAGAAGCTGTGGTGAGTGAGTGAGCGAGAAGCTGTGGTGAGTGAGTGAGTGAGAAGCTGTGGTGAGTGAGTGAGTGAGAAGCTGTGGTGAGTGAGTGAGAAGCTGTGGTGAGTGAGTGAGTGAGGAAGCTGTGGTGACTAAGTGAGTGAGAAACTGTGGTGAGTGAGTGAGTGAGAAGCTGTGGTGAGTGAGTGAGTGAGAAGCTGTGGTGAGTGAGTGAGTGAGAAACTGTGGTGAGTGAGTGAGAAGCTGTGGTGAGTGAGTGAGAAGCTGTGGTGAGTGAGTGAGAAGCTGTGGTGAGTGAGTGAGTAAGGAAGCTGTGGTGAGTGAGTGAGTGAGAAGCTGTGGTGAGTGAGTGAGTGAGAAGCTGTGGTGAGTGAGTGAGTGAGAAGCTGTGGTGAGTGAGTGAGTGAGGAAGCTGTGGTGAGTGAGTGAGCGAGAAGCTGTGGTGAGTGAGTGAGAAGCTGTGGTGAGTGAGTGAGAAGCTGTGGTGAGTGAGTGAGTGAGAAGCTGTGGTGAGTGAGTGAGAAACTGTGGTGAGTGAGTGAGTAAGGAAGCTGTGGTGAGTGAGTGAGTGAGAAGCTGTGGTGAGTGAGTGAGAAGCTGTGGTGAGTGAGTGAGTGAGGAAGCTGTGGTGAGTGAGTGAGAAGCTGTGGTGAGTGAGTGAGCGAGAAGCTGTGGTGAGTGAGTGAGTGAGAAGCTGTGGTGAGTGAGTGAGCGAGAAGCTGTGGTGAGTGAGTGAGAAGCTGTGGTGAGTGAGTGAGTGAGAAGCTGTGGTGAGTGAGTGAGTGAGAAGCTGTGGTGAGTGAGTGAGTGAGAAGCTGTGGTGAGTGAGTGAGAAGCTGTGGTGAGTGAGTGAGTGAGGAGCTGTGGTGAGTGAGTGAGTGAGAAGCTGTGGTGAGTGAGTGAGTGAGAAGCTGTGGTGACTGAGTAAGCGAGAAGCTGTGGTGAGTGAGTGAGAAGCTGTGGTGAGTGAGTGAGTGAGGAGCTGTGGTGAGTGAGTGAGTGAGAAGCTGTGGTGAGTGAGTGAGTGAGGAAGCTGTGGTGAGTGAGTGAGAGGCTGTGGTGAGTGAGTGAGTGAGAAGCTGTGGTGAGTGAGTGAGTGAGGAAGCTGTGGTGAGTGAGTGAGTGAGAAGCTGTGGTGACTGAGTAAGCGAGAAGCTGTGGTGAGTGAGTGAGTGAGGAAGCTGTGGTGAGTGAGTGAGAAGCTGTGGTGAGTGAGTGAGAAGCTGTGGTGAGTGAGTGAGAAGCTGTGGTGAGTGAGTGAGAAGCTGTGGTGAGTGAGTAATGAGGCCACGGTAAGATCGCGATGAGGAGGCCACGGTGAGTTCGTGGTGAGTGAGGAGGAATGGCTGCTGCTGCTGGAGGAGGAGGCTCCCGCCGTGGGGATGCCCCCCCCCGCCACCATCAGGTGGCTAATCTACTTTGTCACCACAATCAAGACAAGACAATTAGCCTTAAACAGCTGCGGCCTGGCCTTTGTGCGGAGGCGTAAAGGCACGAGGGGAGGGCAGAGTGAATATTCACACGCGGAGCCGAGAGGTCACGGGGGGGGGGGCAAGAGGAGAGTGGTGGAGAGCGAGGAGAAAGGACCCGAAATGGCGTCCAATCAAAGGCCACTTAATGCTGCATAATGTCCGAGTCCAGAGCCTCTCGAACACAGCTCACGACGTGGGGGGAAATTGGGGCTGGGGAGCGGGAGGGGGGGGGGAGTGTGAAAGTGCTCAGCCATCTTACGTGGAAATCGTTTCCGCGGGTGCCTTGCCGAGGATGTTGGCGGCCTCGCGATGACCGCCGGACCCGCGGAGCGCAGCGCACGACGCCTCCTGCTCCTCCTCCGCTTCGTCACGGGAGCTGAGCGCTGCTGGCGCTGCCCCTACCGCCCACTAAGATCGTTGAGATCGGCCTCAGCGCGTCGGTGTGATTGACACGAGACGATGATGATGATGATGAACTCCATGCGGAGCCTCCTTGAGCCGTGCGCTTCATCATGGCGGGTGGCACAATCGTCGCACGTGCTTGATGGTTCATACACCCGCAGCATTGACGTGGGCGGCCTGCGGAGTTCCGACCACGAAGCTCTTTGACATTCAGAGGAAGAATTGCTGCTGAATGTACTCTCTCTCTGTTGGAGCGGTGGCATCACCCAGCGAGATGCCTGCTCAACGCTTGTTGCAGAGATTTTCTGTTCTATCCGGCAGGCCGCACTGGTTAATACTGCGGTGTAGAATTAAAATTAAACCACGACGCGACGTCTGCGTCACTCGCAGTAGACGCCAAAGATACCGCGACGTGATTCGAAGAAGAGTATGCCTTGCCCTGCCGGCGCCACATTCACCAATTTGCCCAATTTTAAAAATATCACCGCGGTTCCCTGTTCAGGAATGGCACCCTGGCCAAAGGGCGACTTCTCCACAGCTGTAGTTGCTGTGGCTACATCTTGTTCTCTTGTTCTGAGCTCCTGTGAGATGCTGCTGCCTTACTGTGGGTTGCTGTGCCATGAGTTTTAGTGCTATGGGTTGCTGTGGTCGCTGTGTTGCCATACGGTGGGTTTTAGTGCCATGGGTGTCTGTATGGTGGGTTGCCATGGGGTGAGTTTCTGAGCTGGGGGGGGGGGGCTCTTCAGGCCCGTGCTATTACACGTGCAGACCATGTCCTGAGTGGACGGGTGAAATCCCCCCCCCCGCCTCTCCCCCACTTTGTATCTTCTCGTTACGGTGAAGATGGGAGCATCTGTTAGAGAGGACAGAGCACATCCCCTCTCGGGGCCGCTCCTCACTCGTCAGGGAGGCCAGGGGCAGGGGAGAGGGGGGTGGGACAGCGAGAGGGGGGATGTGGGGGGGCTGCAGGACGAGGGTTACCGCTGCGTAACGCTCCGCACGCACGCACGCACGCAGCTCCCTTTCCTGAGACTTTCACTCGCCCTGCCTCCCACTGACCACAACAAACACGCACTCACTCCGGGGTGGCCCGGCTCTTTCTTACGCGAGTGTTCGGAGGGGGTTTGTGAGAGGCTCGGGGGTGGGCCTTGCTTTGGTGGGAAGAGGCTGGGGGGCAGCCAGTGTGTGTGGGGGGGTGGGATCGGGCCGCTTTGTTCCGGGGAGATGGAGCTGACAACAGCGCGCTTTGTGCACTCTGCGGGAAACAGCGCGGGACAAACACGTGGCTTTCAGCGCGAGTCAGGTGTGGGCCACAATCGCTCGGCGGGGGGGCGGGGGGGAGCTGGGTGGCGGGGCGAGCGGGCATCCTTTATTGGGGTCTCCCTGGTGATGGCAGTGAAATGTCTCTCTGAGAGAGATTCCGTTATATGGCTCCTGGATTTACACCTCTCACCTCGTTTGAAATCGTATTGAATGTAGTGGCTTTTCAGGGGCACGGCTATTGACACTTATTTGCGTGGTGGCGCGGGGGGCGCATGGCTCCATGTGGAGATCCTCATGGGCACTGCCGGGAGGCCACCTCCATCAGCCAGGGCTGCCCCCCCCCCGACCCCCTTCTGCTGGACCCCAAAAGTTTTGTGGCGAAGGTGGTGGCGGCTGTGACGACAATGTCGATGATGTTGTTGGCTGGGCGGTGGCTTATCGGGTGGAGTGAGGCGCGCGTGTCGTGGGCGGATTGTTACCGACGCACATCAAAAGCGCCGCTCCGAGCGTCCCGCGTTTGTTTGGCACAAGATGCATAATTTAGAAGCTCGCGTCCAATTTGCACAGAACCTCTGCTCCCTTCACCTGCCTGACGGAGCCGGGGTTTGGGAGGAGAGATGGCTTTGTGGTGATGAGTAAACGCTGCGAGCGACGGAGTGACACGTGAGGAGCTGCGCTCCCCGCGGTGCGAGGCCACGCGCGCGCAGGCGGAGGGCTCCGAGTGCTCGTGGAGTCGCTGCGTTCGCGGCTTCCCCAAACCACGCGGCGGCAGTCGGCGGCGCGCTCCAGCCGCGTGGCACGGGGATGTAGCAGCACCCTGTCGGTGTGCGCGCAGGTGTGGGGCAGGTGACCAGTGCAGGCCGTCCTGTTTACTATCTATCCCACACCTTCCAGTCAGCACATCGCCAGACACCAGGCCCAAGAGGCACTGGAGATGATCAGAAGAGAATCGCTCGGTACTGAAGTTATCGCAGACCAATTACCATGTGCAGTGCACAAGACCGAAGCACACGCGTGAACATTGGACGCAATGGAAGCATTGAAGCCCTGGTATGAAACCTGTTTGCCCTGTAGCCCATGCTCACTGCCATTTCCCATCTCGAGTACTCGTGTTGATTTAAGTTAGAACATTGTGAAAATGCTGGCATGCATTATGGGTGTTGTGAATATTTCCCATGTGGCATACCATCGTATAGCGACACATTTCCACCACCGTCTTTGGATATTGCAGCAGGGACCCTAACCGCCAGTCAGGGTCCTCAGGGAAGGTGACAGGGAGGTCGTGGCAGGACAGCCCCCCCCCCCCCCCCCCTGGGGGGTACCTATCCCTCGCCGGAGACATCTTAGCCCCTGACCGGGGAGGTTTCGGGTACGAGGTGACGATGTCGTGCCGCTCGGCAGTGGGGTCCTGAGGTATATGTGCTGCTGTTGCAGCCTCCTGCTTCCCCTCGCTGCAGCAGAGGGCGCCACGGCGACTGTTCTCTGTCTCACTCCAGCAGCAGCAGCATGCGCAGGAGAAGGAGGAAGTGGTTGAGAGGTCAGGGTCTTGATCTGTCTGAGCTCTCGCTCACCTCAACGCAGGGAGATACTTTGGGAGCCACATCTGGAGCTTTAATTTTAAAACACAGTCACTGAGCACACGCCCAAAGGCCTTAAATGTCAAGCGGCAAGCAACAAACAGCACTGTAAAAGTTATACTAGATAAGCGAGTAATGAGTTCATTGAATTGAGCAAAGTCATTTTCAGAGCTTGAGACGAAGGGAGGGAATTCCAGAGTGGAGCAGTGCGAGTGAAGCGCTGCGACCTGCAGCGTGGTGGCTGAACACAGAGTGGATGAGACGAAACAGTCAGTGTCTGGAAGACCGGCTCCTCAACACGCTGGAGGCCTCGGCGACTGCTGAGACCTCTCGGCCCAAGTGCTGCTGATTCAGGAGCCTCCACGGCGCCTCTCAAAGCTCCACTGAGCGCTCATCAGCTCGGTCTCATTCGGAATGTCCAACGGCTCCTTCACTCCAAGGAATTGGACGACACGGGATCACGGTGTGCAGGGGAAACGTAGGGCAGCACGGCATACTGACGCTACACAAGGCAATTGAATGAATCTTGAGGAAACAGAAGACAACACCATATATATTTTGATAGTGGACGTATTTTTACTTGAGACAACGCAATACCTTGACAATACATGACACCGGCGTGTTGTGAGAAGACACAAGGTGACACGTTATTGCTTGAGACAACGCAAGGTGATGATGCAAACGGCCACCTTCGACGACATCCAGTCTGCCTTGAGCGGGGACCTCAACACCACGGACGGGGATACTTCCATAAATGGAGGCTCAAGCAAAACCCCCACAAAGCAACGGTCCCTGTATTCATCTCGATAACAGGAATGCAAAGACGCACTCTGAATTTTTCCTTTTGTGGCAACACTGTGCAACATGACCCCACTGACCTATCTAGGAGTGACTGAACCGCACGCTAACCTTCCACGACCACCTTAAAAAGGTGTAGACGCTAAGACGAAGGGGTCAACCTGGTCCAGAAACTGGCCAACAAGCTGGGGAGGGTCAGCATCGGCACGACGGACATCAGCGATGCCCCCTCCCCCTTTGTGTACTCCGTAACCGAGTGCTGTGTAGCATCGGTATGGACCAGAAGTAGCCACACTCGACTTTGTCAACTTCTTTCCTGAACGCTGCGGTGCGGTGGTGGCCTCACGGCGACCCTCGACTTGACCTCAATGCCTTAGCTCCCCGTGCTGTCGCTCAGCGCCCCCCCCCCCCCCATCCGTTCGCCGCGACGCCGCAACCCTCCGGGAAGTCCAGCGATTCGTAGAGAATCAACGTCGCCCCATCGCCCATGATCTCAATAGTAGCCCTCTTCTACGCCGCTTGGTCTCACACAAGCACTTTGCACCCACGCGCTTAACCTTCAAAAATGCAACTTCAACCCTAATGATGCCGCTTGGAAAGCCGAATTGAGTTCACAAGAAGCCACAAACACCTCCTCGTGAAAGACCCGGCAACGCAGAAGATCCCTGGCTCCGATCTTCTGCGAATCTCAAGGCCACAAACCTGAACCGCGTCCACACTCAAATCTTGGCAAATGATGCGGATACCTGAAGATGCAGAAATGGAAAATTAAAAACTTTCCAACGTATGACTTTGGTCACCCAGAACCATGGAACATAACGACGCAACGCTCAGTTTAAACATATTCAGGAGGCGTCGTCATAGCAGTAATACTCCACTGTTTCCCTTGGCACAATTACCTCGCTCAACCACCTCGATGTAGAATTGTTGTTGTTGCTCCACATCAACTCGTCATCCATACGAAGGAGAAGATCCACAGCCCAGGGTGTCACGCCACGTCTGAGCCCCGCACTCGGAGAGACCCAACCAAGCGAGGCGACCACAGACACACGGAGTTCGGGATGAGAAAGACAATTAGTGGCGGGCGCGGGGGCCGTGTGGCGGCGCGCGGGACAGGTGCCGTTTAACCTCGGTAATTAGCGGGATCTATGTGGGCGAGAGCGCGGTCCCACGCAGTGCCGGCCCCGTAACGAGGCGCTAACGCCGGATTTATTTCGCCACTTAATGGGCGCGTAACGAGCCGGGGTGAGCGGGGCTGAGCGGGGCCGCCGGGGTGGCCGGGGCGGGTAGCGGGGCCCGAGCCGCGATAAATCGCCGATAAAAGGAGCCCCCCGCGTAGCCCGCCCGCGCTAATTACACATTTCTGACGCAATAAACAGGGCGGCCGCAGTCGTTAGCAGTTTGTTTGTGTGTCACGGCGCGCCGCCGCGGGGCGGTTCTGATAAATATTTAATTAAGAAATTAATTGTGAGCGCCGCGCCACCAACACCTCCTCCGCCTCCTCCTCCGCCGCCGCCGCCGCGGAATGTATTCATTATTCAGGCGTCTCTCTGCCGCTCGGAGTGTGAACTTTCCTAATCCTGACACGCAGCGGCAGATAAACGGGGCATGGCAAAGCAGGGGTGCGGATAAATGGGGCGCGGGTGTCAAGGCGGTACATCGGAGGTGGGGAACATCTCCTTACTGAGGGTGGAATGAAATACATAGTTTAGGGATTTGCTTCTCAAATGATCATTGAAGCATTGGTGCTCATCTTCTGTTTAAAGCCCCGAGCGAGTGGGTGAAGTCCATCCACATTTCGGATACAAAGGAACATTGCTTTTAGCGACCCCGGAGGTAGGGATGATGGGCTGATTCAACCCCCCCAAGCAGATTGTGAAATCGCAACTTTCCGATTGCAAGCCGCTCGCTCTGCCACTGAGGAGCCACCGGGCACTGCGAGAGGCCCTTGCAGTGAGACACGTGAATGAGCGCAGTGCTAAAATAAGGCGCCCACTATTTCCAGGTGGGAAATTCTAGATTTGAAGCTTTCGTGACTGCAAGGATCCATACTCTTAGTTTTTTCGGTAAAGTCACGTAGGTAAAAAAATGAAATTTAAGTTAATATTAAAATTAATTTATTATTACTTTATTTTTATTAATTTTAATTTCATTTTTTTACCTACGTGACTTTACCGAAAAAACTAAGAGTGCAGGTGGGAAATATTCCCCTCGAGTACCCGACGCGTGCCACAACGACGGATCCATATCGTGTGTGGGCCGTTTCACAGCGGCAGGCCTCCTCCTCGTGTGGCCGCGGCCGTGCGAGATCAGGTCCCGTCGTGGACATTGGACGTGATTGGGCTCGCGGCCGTCAGAAGAATGAACGAGTCTGACCGGAGCGAGGAGACGCGTTCGTTCCGGCAGCGTCGGAGATTCGCGATGGAGGCGTCTGGCGAGACGCGTGTCGCGATGCCATCTCCGTCTCGGGGCAGCAGCTGCCACGGCCCCCAGACTCGGAGGGACATGCGCACACAGACCGGCCACGCACGTAGCTGCTAATTAAGATTAATTAGCAAGGCGATGAGTGAACATGGTGTGGAGTCGCGCAGCACGACGACACCCTCTGCCACTGAGCAACCGCAACTCCGAGCCATGGGTGACACGAGAGAGCAAGAGTGAAGCTATCGTGGGTTCATAACACCACAGCTACCGTGGGTTCATAGCACAGCTACCGTGGGTTCATAACACCACAGCTATCGTGGTTTCATAGCACATCTACCGTGGGTTCATAGCACCACAGCTATCGTGGTTTCATAGCACAGCTATCGTGGGTTCATAGCACCACAGCTATCGTGGTTTCATAGCACATCTACCGTGGGTTCATAACACCACAGCTATCGTGGTTTCATAGCACATCTACCGTGGGTTCATAGCACCACAGCTATCGTGGTTTCATAGCACATCTACCGTGGGTTCATAACACCACAGCTATCGTGGTTTCATAGCACATCTACCGTGGGTTCATAACACCACAGCTATCGTGGTTTCATAACACAGCTATCGTGGTTTCATAACACCACAGCTATCGTGGTTTCATAACACAGCTACCATGGGTTCATAACACCACAGCTATCGTGGTTTCATAACACAGCTATCGTGGTTTCATAACACCACAGCTATCGTGGGTTCATAGCACCACAGCTATCGTGGTTTCATAACACCACAGCTATCGTGGTTTCATAACACCACAGCTATCGTGGTTTCATAACACAGCTACCGTGGATTCATAACACCACAGCTATCGTGGGTTCATAACACCACAGCTATCGTGGGTTCATAGCACCACAGCTACCGTGGGTTCATAGCACCACAGCTACCGTGGGTTCATAGCACCACAGCTATCGTGGGTTCATAACACCACAGCTATCGTGGGTTCATAGCACCACAGCTATCGTGGGTTCATAGCACCACAGCTACCGTGGGTTCATAACACCACAGCTATCGTGGGTTCATAGCACCATAGCTATCGTGGGATCATAACACCACAGCTACCGTGGGTTCATAACACCACAGCTATCGTGGGATCATAACACCACAGCTATCGTGGGTTCATAGCACCATAGCTATCGTGGGATCATAACACCACAGCTATCGTGGGTTCATAACACCACAGCTATCGTGGGTTCATAACACCACAGCTATCGTGGGTTCATAACACCACAGCTATCGTGGGTTCATAACACCACAGCTATCGTGGGATCATAACACCACAGCTATCGTGGGATCATAACACCACAGCTACCGTGGGTTCATAACACCACAGCTACCGTGCGTGCATAGCACCATAGCTACCGTGGGTTCATAACACCACAACTATCGTGGGTTCATAACACCACAGCTATCGTGGGATCATAACACCACAGCTACCGTGGGTTCATAACACCACAACTATCGTGGGTTCATAACACCACAGCTACCGTGGGTTCATAACACCACAACTATCGTGGGTTCATAACACCACAGCTACCGTGGGTTCATAACACCACAACTATCGTGGGTTCATAACACCACAGCTACCGTGGGTTCATAACACCACAGCTATCGTGGGATCATAGCACAGCTACCGTGGGTTCATAACACCACAGCTACCGTGGGTTCATAACACCACAGCTACCGTGGGTTCATAACACCACAGCTATCGTGGGATCATAGCACAGCTACCGTGGGTTCATAACACCACAGCTACCGTGGGTTCATAACACCACAGCTACCGTGGGTTCATAGCACCACAGCTATCGTGGTTTCATAGCACAGCTATCGTGGGTTCATAGCACCACAGCTATCGTGGTTTCATAGCACATCTACCGTGGGTTCATAGCACCACAGCTATCGTGGTTTCATAGCACATCTACCGTGGGTTCATAACACCACAGCTATCGTGGTTTCATAGCACATCTACCGTGGGTTCATAACACCACAGCTATCGTGGTTTCATAACACAGCTACCGTGGGTTCATAGCACCACAGCTACCGTGGTTTCATAACACCACAGCTATCGTGGTTTCATAACACCACCGCTATCGTGGTTTCATAACACAGCTACCGTGGGTTCATAACACCACAGCTATCGTGGGTTCATAACACCACAGCTATCGTGGGTTCATAGCACCACAGCTACCGTGGGTTCATAGCACCACAGCTACCATGGGTTCATAGCACCACAGCTATCGTGGGTTCATAACACCACAGCTATCGTGGGTTCATAGCACCACAGCTATCGTGGGTTCATAGCACCACAGCTACCGTGGGTTCATAACACCACAGCTATCGTGGTTCATAGCACCATAGCTATCGTGGGATCATAACACCACAGCTACCGTGGGTTCATAACACCACAGCTATCGTGGGATCATAACACCACAGCTATCGTGGGTTCATAGCACCATAGCTATCGTGGGATCATAACACCACAGCTATCGTGGGTTCATAACACCACAGCTATCGTGGGTTCATAACACCACAGCTATCGTGGGTTCATAGCACCATAGCTATCGTGGGATCATAACACCACAGCTACCGTGGGTTCATAGCACCACAGCTATCGTGGGTTCATAACACCACAGCTATCGTGGGTTCATAACACTACAGCTATCGTGGGTTCATAACACCACAGCTATCGTGGGATCATAACACCACAGCTATCGTGGGATCATAACACCACAGCTACCGTGGGTTCATAACACCACAGCTACCGTGCGTGCATAGCACCATAGCTACCGTGGGTTCATAACACCACAACTATCGTGGGTTTATAACACCACAGCTATCGTGGGATCATAACACCACAGCTACCGTGGGTTCATAACACCACAACTATCGTGGGTTCATAACACCACAGCTACCGTGGGTTCATAACACCACAACTATCGTGGGTTCATAACACCACAGCTACCGTGGGTTCATAACACCACAACTATCGTGGGTTCATAACACCACAGCTACCGTGGGTTCATAACACCACAGCTATCGTGGGATCATAGCACAGCTACCGTGGGTTCATAACACCACAGCTACCGTGGGTTCATAACACCACAGCTACCGTGGGTTCATAACACCACAGCTATCGTGGGATCATAGCACAGCTACCGTGGGTTCATAACACCACAGCTACCGTGGGTTCATAACACCACAGCTATCGTGGGTTCATAGCACCACAGCTATCGTGGGATCATAGCACAGCTATCGTGGGTTCATAACACCACAGCTATCGTGGGTTCATAGCATAGCTATCGTGGGTTCATAGCACAGCTATCGTGGGTTCATAGCACCACAGCTACCGTGGGTTCATAACACCACAGCTACCGTGGGTTCATAACACAGCTACCGTGGGTTCATAACACCACAGCTACCGTGGGTTCATAACACAGCTACCGTGGGTTCATAACACCACAGCTACCGTGGGTTCATAACACCACAGCTATCGTGGGTTCATAGCACAGCTACCGTGGGTTCATAACACAGCTACCGTGGGTTCATAACACCACAGCTACCGTGGGTTCATAACACCACAGCTATCGTGGTTTCATAGCACAGCTACCGTGGGTTCATAACACAGCTACCGTGGGTTCATAACACCACAGCTACCGTGGGTTCATAACACCACAGCTATCGTGGTTTCATAGCACAGCTACCGTGGGTTCATAACACAGCTACCGTGGGTTCATAGCACAGCTATCGTGGGTTCATAGCACAGCTACCGTGGGTTCATAACACAGCTACCGTGGGTTCATAGCACAGCTATCGTGGGTTCATAGCACAGCTACCGTGGGTTCATAACACAGCTACCGTGGGTTCATAACACAGCTACCGTGGGTTCATAACACAGCTACCGTGGGTTCATAACACAGCTACCGTGGGTTCATAGCACCACAGCTATCGTGGGTTCATAACACCACAGCTATCGTGGGATCATAACACCACAGCTACCGTGGGTTCATAACACAGCTACCGTGGGTTCATAACACAGCTACCGTGGGTTCATAACAACATCATCTGCCTCTCCATGGAGAAGTTACATCGATTTTTAAGTTTTTTTTTTACAAATTCCATCGGCCACGTGCTCTTCTTGTAGTACACAATATCAGCAGCGTCGGTTAAATGCAAACTCTGAACCAGTTTCAACAAGCGGTGCCTCGTGGGCAGAGTGCGGCTTGGTTGAAGCAATCAATGCTGGTAACCACCGGGTTTATAGGCGAGGACCCCCTCTGAGATAGGGGGTCTCGCTTTGTGAAGCCGGCGTTATGTTGTCAGCTTGTTGACGTTGCTGTTGGTTCAAGTCAGCAGGGTACGGGGCTTGGCATGGGCCCTGGTGCAAGAAATGAAATGGGGCCCTGCCATGGCCATCCCCTGGCAATCCCCCTTCTTCGTATCCCGACCCTAGGGCCCCTGCGGCCTGTGGGCGCCTGCGAAGTTGCACCGCCTGTACCAAATCCGTAGCCACGCCACTGGTCCAGGTGCAACTGTGTGTGGAGTCAGGTGTCAGTACAGGTGCTTGTGCAGGTGATAACAATGGTGAAGTATGGGTGGGTGTGAGTAGCCATCGCTGTGGGTGCGAGTAAGTGTTGGTGTGAGTTTCAGTGGTTTGTTGGGGTTCGTGTGAGTCGTGTTCGTAGTGTTAGCAGGCAGTGATGTGTCAGTAAGTGTCGTTGTATGCATTGAGAACTGTTTTCGCATCATACGTAGCCAACCGTGATCATCAGAGGTGTGTCAGTAGGCGAGCGATGTCAGCCAGCAGTGATGTGTATCCGTGTATACGAGTAGGCACCGGGTGTGTTAGAACGCGTTGGCGCGGGGAGCTGGTGTGCGCGCCGCGTGTGTCAGCGCGCTGCCGGCACTGGGTTGTTATGGTCGCGCGGCTGTTGTTTAGGGGAATAATCCGGCTATGAGAGGTGGCATTAGCGGCCTCGTCACGAGGCGGCAGAGGTTAAGGTGGCCCCTGCGAGAGGCGGAATGCGATTCCCGTTACTGTTTATAATGAGATCGCGGCCGTGATGGCGAATACATTACTCGTTAAATGAGAAGCTATTGCTGACCTTGTGGGGAGTTAATGGGTAAAATATGTGAATCGTAATAATATCGTCCACTCTGCAAGCGACAGGCGGGTATTATTGAGATGAAACTGGAAGTGAGCCCCCCCCCCCTCTCGAGGATAAGATGTCCCCCCCGCTCGCCCCGCACCCCCTTTCTCCCCCGCGAGGAGGTCGCGCGGCGCACAGAGGCGCGCGACCCGACAGGTAGGTGCTGGTGCCGCGCAGAGCGACTTGGAGATGTGGCCACGGACTCTGCCCGCGATGGGTTCGACTCTGCCCGGTGTGTGGGGTGGAGCTGGGACCTGGAGCGGGGTGAAGAGGAGGAGGAGGTTGACATGGCGGCGCTGGGTGTGCAGAGGTTTGCCGAGTGCAGAGGCAATCGTGATTCCTGATGCTGAACGCCGTGCGGATGGCCCCGTGGCCCAAGGGCTCCGTGCGCGCGAGTGTCTCGTATCACGATGAGCCTCCGCCCGCCTGCGTCGGTGCATAACGAACGAGTCGGTGTGCGTGGGAGGGGGCGGGCGGAGGGATGATGAATGAGCGCGGTGGCCTAGGGCCGGCCCCCCCCCCTCCCCTCCTCGCCCCCCTCGCTCCCCCGCGTGTCCCCGGGTTGATCAGATAGCTGCCGCTTTGATGGCCGCCTCCTCGCTCGCTTTGTACGCAGGTGTGAGCCGGGGCCCAGGGCGGGCGAGACGCGGGAGGCGCGGGGCGGGGGAGGCCGCGACGGCCCAGGGGGGGGCGGGGCTCTCGTGAGGGGCTCGCGCGGGGGGCTCGGGCAGCGGAGGTCGCGGGGTCGCAGCCCGCAGGTGGCGGGGCGCCTCAGAGCGCACTTCGCCATCGCAGGGCGCGCTGGTTTGGTGCGTGGTATTGTGGGTGATTGGTGGGTGGTTTTGTGGGTGATTGGTGGGTGGTTTTGCAGGTGATTGGTGGGTGGTTTAGTGGGTGGTTGGTGGGTGGTTGGTGGGTGGTTTTGTGAGTGGTTTTGTGGGTGGTTTTGTGGGTGGTTTTGTGGGTGTTTTGTGAGTGATTTTGCGGGTGATTGGTGGGTGGTTTTGTGGGTGGTTGGTGGGTGGTTTGTGGGTGGTTTGTGGGTGGTTTTGTGGGTGGTTTGTGGCTGGTTTTGTGGGTGGTTTTGTGGGTGGTTTGTGGGTGGTTTTGTGGGTGGTTTTGTGGGTGTTTTGTGAGTGATTTTGCGGGTGATTGGTGGATGGTTTTGTGGGTGGTTGGTGGGTGGTTTGTGGGTGGTTTTGTGAGTGATTTGTGGGTGGTTTTGTGGGTGATTGGTGGGTGGTTTTGCGGGTGGTTGGTGGGTGGTTGGTGGGTGGTTTTGTGAGTGGTTTTGTGGGTGGTTTTGTGGATGGTTTGGGGTGGGTGGTTTGTGGGTGGTTTTGTGGGTGGTTTTGTGGGTGGTTTGTGGGTGGTTTGTGGGTGGTTTGGGGTGGTTTTGTGGGTAGTTTTGTGGGTGGTTTAGGGTGGGTTTGTGGGTGGTTTTGTGGGTGGTTTTGTGGATGGTTTTGTGGGTGGTTTTGTGGGTGGTTTTGTGGGTGGGTGGTTTGTGGGTGGTTTTGTGGGTGGTTTGTGGGTGGTTTAGGTGGTTTTGTGGTGGTTTGGGGTGGTTTTGTGGGTGGTTTGGGGTGGTTTTGTGGGTGGGTGGTTTGGGGTGGGTGGTTTTGTGGGTGGTTTTGTGGTGGTTTGGGGTAGTTTTGTGGGTGGTTTGGGGTGGTTTTGGGTGGTTTTGTGGGTGGTTTTGTGGGTGGTTTTGTGGTGGTTTGGGGTGGTTTTGTGGGTGGTTTGGGGTGGTTTTGTGGGTGGGTGGTTTGGGGTGGGTGGTTTTGTGGGTGGTTTTGTGGTGGTTTGGGGTAGTTTTGTGGGTGGTTTGGGGTGGTTTTGGGTGGTTTTGTGGGTCGTTTTGTGGGTGGTTTTGTGGTGGTTTGGGGTGGTTTTGTGGGTGGTTTGGGGTGGTTTTGTGGGCGGGTGGTTTGGGGTGGGTGGTTTTGTGGGTGGTTTTGTGGTGGTTTGGGGTAGTTTTGTGGGTGGTTTGGGGTGGTTTTGGGTGGTTTTGTGGGTGGTTTGGGGTGGTTTGTGGGTGGTTTTGTGGGTGATTGGTGGGTGGTTTTGTGGGTGGTTTTATGGTTGGCAGCGGCATGGAGGCTGCGGCGACTGGGGCCCCTGGGTAAATTTCGGACTCGGTGCCGATAGACCACGGCACTCGGAAGACGCCGGCGTGTGTCTCTGTGTCTCGTGACAGCGCGTGGAGGCGGGCGCCCCTATTGCCCGATGGTCGCTGCGCTCTCATGCCCACACCTCATCGCCTCGCGTGTGCAGTGCATCTTGAGTGCGTGTGTGTGAGAGGTGTGAGTGTGGGCGCGTGAGCGTGTGGTGCGTGTGTGCTACGTTTTCGGTGTGTCCAGTGTGACAGTACGCTGGAGACACGCGTGTACGTGCGTGGCGTCGAGTGCCGTGCACCACCCCATCATAGGCGCCGCTTACTAACAGCACTTGCCCCAGCACTCTTTTAAGGCTATCCGGGGCATCTTTGTCTTCGTGCGTGCGTGCGTGCGTGCGCGGCACGTCGGCGGCGCATGCGGCAGGCGGCACGGGATGAGGCCGCGGGATGCCGATCGCTCTTTTAAATGCGCCTTTATGATTCCCTATCAGCGGAGAAAATGATTCTGCAAAGTTTAATGAAGCCTTGGTGGGTGGTAAGACTCGCTATTAAACGATTACAGAAGCAAAATTAGCAGAGTTTTCACCTTGGGCTCGTAGGGAAGCTCACGTTCTTAACAAATGTCCAGGAAAATGTTGTAATAATTCGCTATAATGTAATCCGGTAAAATGAAATGTTAAATTTCCCGGTGGTGACCATCGGGAGTGAGATGCGGCCTCGCCCCTAGAGCCCCCAGGCCGCTGGGCCCGGGAGGTCGCGCGAGGAGTCGCACGGGGGGGTCAGGGCGCGAGCTTGGGTGTGTGACGCCAGCTGGCACGTGATGAATTCCCGTCCTCCGCTCCGTCGCATGCCTGCACCAGCACCCGCAACTCACATCTAAATCTCTTGCCATGACAGCGGCTGTTAGCGGCTTGGTGAGCGCGGACAAGCACGGTGACAAATCAACGACTCGCAGGGAGAGTGAGTGAGAGTGAGAGAGTGAGTGAGAGTGAGTGTCTGTTCCGGGAGCGCTCGTCTCGTGGTTAAGCTGCTACGCTTCAATTGCAGCAACCAGAGTTCGATTGCCTCTCGCGGTCAACGCCAGTAACGATTGTCTGAACCGCTCCTGGGCCTCCTCTCGGTCGACTCAGCATGAAATTGGTACCTGGTGTGGTGTGTAAAACATCAGCATTGGAGAGATAAAGGCGGTCATGCCGGCCTTCGTAGGTGCTCGCTAACAGCACTTGTCCCGTCGGTCTGTTCAGGCTACATGGGGGGTCTTTGCCTTTGCAGGAGTACATGGGGCCATGCCCTCGGTGCGACACGGGATCCGTGGCGCGGCCGCCACGTATCTGTGACACAAAGGGGAGCACAAAGCCGCCGTAATTGCTCGGTGCCCCGGTGAGACTCCCTCCCTCCCCTCCCCTCAGGGCCGCGGCTCCCCCAGGAATCCGTCCTCGCGTCGCGGTGGGGTCCGGCACGGAGACCCTCACAGGCACCACAAATCATCAGCACCTGTGCCACACCGTGATTACAACCCTCGCTCGCGGCGCCCGTCGGCGCTGCGCTCACCGCGAGAGAGCGCGGGGGGCGCATCGTGCGTGCGCTTTTGGGGAGCGGTGGTAAAGCGATTTGCACGCTGCACTACTAACCCGGCCACCCGAGTTCACTCACGGCCAACACCAGCGACGATTATGTTGGAGAGCCCACGTGGCATGCTGGAGAGCCCACGTGGCATGTTGGAGAACCCACGTGGCATGCTGGAAAACCCACGTGGCATGTTGGAGAACCCACGTGGCATGCTGGAGAACCCACGTGGCATGTTGGAGAACCCACGTGGCATGCTGGAGAACCCACGTGGGATGTTGGGGAACCCACGTGGCATGTTGGAGAGCCCACGTGGCATGCTGGAGAACCCACGTGGCATGTTGGAGAACCCACGTGGCATGCTGGAGAACCAACGTGGCATGTTGGAGAACCCACGTGGCATGTTGGAGAACCCACGTGGCATGCTGGAGAACCCACGTGGCATGTTGGGGAACCCACGTGGCATGTTGGAGAGCCCACGTGGCATGCTGGAGAACCCACGTGGCATGTTGGAGAACCCACGTGGCATGTTGGGGAACCCACGTGGCATGTTGGAGAACCCACGTGGCATGCTGGAGAACCCACGTGGCATGTTGGGGAACCCACGTGGCATGTTGGAGAACCCACGTGGCATGTTGGAGAACCCACGTGGCATGTTGGGGAACCCACGTGGCATGTTGGGGAACCCACGTGGCATGCTAGAGAACCCACGTGGCATGTTGGAGAACCCACGTGGCATGCTGGAGAACCCACGCGGCATGTTGGAGAACCCACGTGGCATGCTAGAGAACCCACGTGGCATGTTGGGGAACCCACGTGGCATGCTAGAGAACCCACGTGGCATGCTGGAGAAACCCACGTGGCATGCTGGAGAGCCCATGTGGCATGCTGGGGAACCCACGTGGCATGCTGGATAGCCCACGTGGCATGCTGGAGAGCCCACGTGGCATGTTGGACCGAGCATCGCGCCCTCATCCCAGCGGTGGTCGCGCAGCGCGAGTCCCGTTGGCGGCGTGGACTCTGGCACTGTCACGTGGAGTGGGGGGCTTAGCCGCTCGCTTGCCGGACGCCTCGCAGGCATAAGGTGACCTCGTAAGTGTCCATGTCACGTGACCCTTTACCCCATTCGTTACCTGTTGCTACCTGGGCGGGCAGCCAGTTATACTCGCCCCCCCCCCCCCTCCGTTACACACACCTGTGCCCCCCCCCCCCCCCCCATTACACAAACCTGTCTACCCCCCTCCACCCCCCCGCAGAGCCGTGGCGGTGTTACTGCTCGGAGCGCCAGCTCGTTAAGCGACGAGCTGATGAATGTTCGCCCGGACGAGCGCTAGTTAACGGCGGGTCGCAATTACACAAGTACAAGTTTGTGCGGGTGTCCTGATGGGCCCCATGTGCGTGCTACGCGCTGACATTTGTTAGCGCGGGAGAGCGGCGCGCGAGAGAGCGAGAGATCGCGGGAGAGAGAGAGGGAGGGAGAGGGCGGGCGAGAGACGGATGCGATTGGATTGCAAACAAAACGGCGGCGTGTTTGGCTGGAGCCATGTGGGGTGGAAGCGCTCTGCACGTTCTGCGGAAGAGAGGTTTATGGCGGAAAGCAGCGAGTGAGGCGCTCGCTCCGTGCGCGCGCAACGATGGCGTGAGTTGTTGCTCGGGTGCCGTGATGCCCTCTGAACAAGCTGCCGATCAGGTTCACACTCAGCCGAATTAGCAAGGTTGGTTACGTACTGTGCGAGAGAAGTTCAACATTGGCAGTGGTGCACAAACAACTCAGAACGTCCCGTGATTATACCAACACCCTGCATGTGTGTGTGGGGTCTTCAAGATAAATAATAGCCAGCGTTTTGCGCAGTGGCCCTTCTCTATAGCACATGCATGCTCTTGTATGTATTCTGAAGCGGTGTCATTGACGAATGCTTTGGAAGGTGTGTTTTTACATTCCGAACCAGTGTGGAGTGGTGTTGGCAGGTCGTTTACTCGGTAAATGGCTGGCAGCATGCTCTGCCCCTGCCCGCGTAGTCCACGAGTCGTGGCCACGAGTGGCCAGGGACTCACACACACACGCGCACGGGGTTTGTGTCCAGGGGATTGTGCCACACGAATTGCGGTACTGTAGCGGTTAGCGCGCTGCGCTGCGAACCTGCCAGAGACGATGATCTTAACTGGTCCTGGGCCTCCCCTAGGTCGACTCAGCCTTAAAGAAGAGGACCTGGTGCGATGTGTTAACATTGCCACTCGGGACACAAAGGAGGCCGGGCGTGGTGCGCGTCAATAAGAGTATATCCAGGATAGGCGCGGTGTATATACAAAGAGGCAGACTATGTCAATCGTGATCTTTTCATAAAGTGAGAAAAATTGACACCAGAGATGAACTTTTCTAGATTTTTTCAGTGCAAATTTAGCAATAGCATCTTGAAATTGTGTATTTGCATCATCTCGTTCTCAATAGAGAGCAGTGCACGGAAAGACAAGCGGCGTTGTCCTTTCGTTGATCCGGGACAATTTTATTAATCAGCTTTAGCTTCGAAAAAGAACGCTCCCCTTCACAATTCGTACCCATGTCAAGATATATCCTCAGAGCAATGTAAACATTCGGTAAGCTGCTGATCACTTGTCAGATATTTGAGCTTTGAGCATATGTGACAATTTTTTTCTCTAAATACAAATGCAGGAACAACAGGAATTCATCAGTGAATGATTTTTCAAGATCTGCTGGATATGCAACAACAAATGCTTAGGCCTGCACAACATTTTCTTTCTTGGACAGTGATCTATCTACAAGAAAACTGAATTACGTTATAGAAGCGTTGGATATGGAATCTGTCACTTGGATTGTCCAGACTGAAATCAGTGCAATTTTCATGAGCAAATTGTTTCCTCTTTCGTGCATGACTCTCTTTATATCCAGATGTTGTGAGATTTCTGGCCATTATTTCCAATTCCTGTTACCTGTCACATTGTGTGTCTCGAAAGTAGTGCAGAACCGCACCATGCAACTTCACAATGGTGCACAAGTCAATCCCAGCCTCCTGTCGACCTTTGTTTACAATGTTTGTCTTTTTCAGAACCTCATTCCAAGTGGTGCACATGAATGCTGTATCAAAAGTTTCTTTTCCAGTGACTTTGTTTCATGGGCAGCTGCAGGCGGTGTTATGTCACTTTCAGAAACGTCTATTAAGGGTGGCCAATTTTCAGACTAATCCCCACACAGGGATCTAGCGGCACCACTCCTGTTGGCCACCTTGCTCCCATTCACTTTGAATGACGTAGGCATTTCCCTTCATACTCTTCTTTAATTGTGCCTATATTTGTGGTGAAATAGAGAAATATGCCAAATAGATCAACTGCTTCAGTACAACACTCAGCAACAGATGATGAAACCAAATGTTAACGATGGGCAGCACAGGGGAGGCATATTACACCTAAAATAGCAGTCAAACTAATTTTCAAGCTTAGACAAAACTAAAGCAATATGGTACTCGCCATGCAGTCGTCCTGTCAGAACACTGAATTTATTGTCGATGAAAATGAACGGAATCCTTTTAAAGCTGCGTCATCCGATATGATAATAGTAAAACATAGTTGAAGAAATGTTTGCTTGTCATAGTTTTAGGCTGACCTTGTTTTTTTCTCTCAATAATTTGAAATAAAATCTGCTTATCTGCGTTACACAGCACGCTCCCATCAAATTAGGGCACCGACTAAATAATGAACGTATCAGTAACAACATCTGTCCAGCGGCTGGACGAAGTGCCGCGTGAAACAAGCGAGTGGCAGTGGTAGGAGCGGCATGGGCAGCAGCAGTGTAAACAACGCGATCTAACCCACAAACGATTCTTATGTAGAAAGTGATCACTGAAGGCCGACGAAACAGAAGTGCCTTGGGCCTACGAGAACCTGAATCCGACTCTGTATCACACGAACACCTCGTGTGTGGCGTGTTCCGCGTGTACGTACGTGCCTGTCCGTGCCAGGCGTGTGTGTGCGCGCGTGCCACCTTTCTCAGTTAGACTTCACGGCCAATCTTCTCATGAAGATGGTATGGTGTGTCGGTGTGTGTGCGCGCGCGTCTTTGTTAAGTGTCTGCTTCACGTGTGTATGTGCGCGTTCCGTGCCATCTGTGTGGATAAACGGGAGTAAGTGTATGGAGAGTGGAGCGTGGTGAGTGAGTGTGGAGCGTGATGAGTATGGAGTATGATCAGCGAGTGAGAGTGTGGTGAGTGACTGGTGAGTGCAGAGCATGGTGAGTGAGTGGTGAGTGAGTGGTGAGTGTAAAGCATGGTGAGTGAGTGGTTGAGTGAGTGAGTGGTGAGTGAGTGATGGGTGAGTGAGTGAGTGGTGAGTGTAGAGCATGGTGAGTGAGTGGTGAGTGAGTGGTGAGTGAGTGAACGGTGAGTGAGTGGTGAGTGTAAAGCATGGTGAGTGAGTGGTTGAGTGAGTGGTGAGTGAGTGGTGAGTGATGGATGAGTGAGTGAGTGAGTGGTGAGTGTAGAGCATGGTGAGTGAGTGGTGAGTGAGTGGTGAGTGTTTGGCACTGGGCCTGCTGTCTCGCGCCACTCAGACGCGCGCTGCGTCTGAGTGGCGGTGCGAGTCGCGACTCGCTGAGTATCGCCGCGGCACCGCGGGGGGCGCTGCGGAGGCTTAATTGAGGATGGGGTCATTAGAAGCGCCGCTTAATTAAAGCGAACACGGCGCGAGAGCCCCATTCCCCAGCGCGCACGTGCACACGCGCGCTCCTCAACCCTAAACAAATTCTGCGGGGAAATTAAATAAATAACGATGCTCACAATAACTATAGCGGCGCTTTCCAGGCACGAGAACAAAAACATTGATGGTTGGGGAGCGTGGTGAGTGAGTGGTGATCGAGCGAGTAAGTGGGGTGCATGGGGGCTGAGTGGGGAGCCTGATGAGTGAGTGAACTGGGAACGCCGGGAGTGTGGGGGGGAGCCTTGTGAGGAGAGGGTGGACAGCGTGGTGAGTGAATACGTGAGTGGGGAGCGCAGCGAGTGATGAAGTCACGTCGAAGCCGTGGATGTAACGCACTCCATTTGCATTCCATTTACATAGTTGGGCCTCATTACTCTCCCCACTTTCACCACACTCCCCATGCTCCCTTGTTGCAGCGCTCTCTCACCGCACTCACCGCACCATGCTCACCGCACCATGCTCACCGCTCCACTTTGCGCCGTGGTTCATGGCTCGGCAAGAGCGAGTCGGACTCTGCTGATTGGGCTCTTCAGCAGCCAGCCCACGACTCCGTGTGCACAGCACTCACTTTGTTATTCAAACTCGAGTTTTCCCAACATTTGCCTGCATGCAAAATGTAACCAGACATCATTTATTCCCATCATTATTTAATGCCGGTGGAATAGCTCGCAGGCTCCGCTCGACTCTGCTTCGGGTTTTCCGGTTGCTCGGGGGGGGGGGGGGCTGGGTGGTGGTGGTGGTCCCCGCTGGGAGACGGTCCCCACGTCGTCTCCTCCTCCTCCCTCCCACTCGGCTCCCTCGCTCGCTCCCACTCGGCTCTCACCCTGCAGCGCCTCGCCGTGTTCGGCAGCTCCTGTCACGGTCACAGTAATTATGATTAATTTCACCCCCAACCACTGCCTGCCCCCCAACGCCCCCCACTCATTCCCTTGTTACAGCTTTTGGGTCCGCGCCGTGTTCACACGGGTACGCGTGCACGCTGAGTGTACCACGTCTTCGGATGAAGGAAACAACTTCCAAATAACAACTGGGTCAGTCGGAAACCTCTGGGGTTACCTGGCAGAGATGACGGGGATACCGGAGTGCCGCGTCTGAATGTCGTCTAAGCCACGTGTCTAACTCCGTGCCTCTGCGAGGTCTCAGTGCTGTGTCTGTGTACTGTGTCATGTCTGTGTACTGTGTGTACTCTGTGTGCTGTGTGTGCTGTGTACTGTGTGTGCTGTGTACCGTGTGTGCTGCCTGCTTGCGACTGAACGTGTGCTGTCTGTGTACTGTGTGTGTGTTATGTCTGTATACTCTGTGTCTGTGTAATGTGTGATGTCTGTGTACTGTGTGTGCTGTGTACTGTGTGCTGTGTACTGTGTGTGCTGTGTACTGTGTGTGCTGCCTGCTTGCGACTGAACGTGTGCTGTGTCTGGGCTCTGTGTTCGCGTGCTCCCACCGAGTAAGTGGCTCTGCGAGCGGGGCTGGAGGTGGAGGCTGCCATGATTTGCTAAAGTGAGCGATTTTCCGTCGGGCATCTCAGCTAAAATATTTGTTTGCAACTCCCTGGTAGGGAATTCACGAGAGGATTAATGCGGAGTAAGGGAGCTCACATTGGGTCATAATTTAATGAAGAGTTTAAACAAATTGCTAATTATAAGTTTATCACAAGAAGTGGGTCGTACATTAGTTGTGACAATGCAGGAGGGAGCGAGGGGGGGGGGGCGATTTGCATAACACAGAGAACACCCCCCGGGGGTCCTCAGCCCAGAGCCCCCCCTCAGTCTGGAGCCCCCCTCCCCACTCAGCCCGGAGCCCCCCCTGAGCCCGCAGCCCCCACTCATCCTGGACCCCTCCCCACTTAGCCTAGAGCCCCCCTACCTCATCCTGGAGCCCCCCCCTCAGTCTGGAGCCCCCCCTCAGCCCGGAGCCCCCACTCATCCAGGACCCTCAGCTCCACACTTAACCATGAACCCGCATGCAGCCTGGAAGCTGTGACCCCCAGCAGAGATAGAACCTGTGCCCCCCAGCAGAGATAGAACCTGTGCCCCCCAGTTTGTATTTCACCTGCACACCTGTACCAGGTAAAATCCAAGTATCAGTTCGACCACTAATGATGGTGTAACTGCGTTGTGTGTGTTGTGTTCGTGCTGCACGTGCTGTGTGTGCTGCTGTGTTGTGTAAGAGCTGCACGCGCTGTGTGTGCTGCTGTGTTGTGTAAGTGCTGCACGTGCTGTGTGTGCTGCTGTGTTGTGTAAGAGCTGCACGCGCTGTGAGTGCTGCTGTGTTGTGTAAGTGCTGCACGTGCTGTGTGTGCTGCTGTGTTGTGTAAGTGCTGCACGCGCTGTGTGTACTGCTGTGTTGTGTAAGTGCTGCACGTGCTGTGTGTACTGCTGTGTTGTGTAAGAGCTGCACGCGCTGTGTGTGCTGCTGTGTTGTGTAAGTGCTGCACGTGCTGTGTGTGCTGCTGTGTTGTGTAAGTGCTGCACGCGCTGTGTGTACTGCTGTGTTGTGTAAGTGCTGCACGTGCTGTGTGTACTGCTGTGTTGTGTAAGTGCTGCACGTGCTGTGTGTGCTGCTGTGTTGTGTAAGAGCTGCACGTGCTGTGTGTGCTGCTGTGTTGTGTAAGAGCTGCACGTGCTGTGTGTGCTGCTGTGTTGTGTAAGTGCTGCACGCGCTGTGTGTACTGCTGTGTTGTGTAAGAGCTGCACGTGCTGTGTGTGCTGCTGTGTTGTGTAAGTGCTGCACGTGCTGTGTGTGCTGCTGTGTTGTGTAAGTGCTGCACGTGCTGTGTGTACTGCTGTGTTGTGTAAGTGCTGCACGCGCTGTGTGTACTGCTGTGTTGTGTAAGAGCTGCACGTGCTGTGTGTACTGCTGTGTTGTGTAAGTGCTGCACGCGCTGTGTGTACTTCTGTGTTGTGTAAGTGCTGCACGTGCTGTGTGTGCTGCTGTGTTGTGTAAGAGCTGCACGTGCTGTGTGTGCTGCTGTGTTGTGTAAGTGCTGCACGTGCTGTGTGTACTGCTGTGTTGTGTAAGTGCTGCACGCGCTGTGTGTACTGCTGTGTTGTGTAAGTGCTGCACGTGCTGTGTGTGCTGCTGTGTTGTGTAAGTGCTGCACGCACTGTGTGTACTGCTGTGTTGTGTAAGTGCTGCACGTGCTGTGTGTACTGCTGTGTTGTGTAAGTGCTGCACGTGCTGTGTGTGCTGCTGTGTTGTGTAAGTGCTGCACGCGCTGTGTGTACTGCTGTGTTGTGTAAGTGCTGCACGTGCTGTGTGTGCTGCTGTGTTGTGTAAGTGCTGCACGCGCTGTGTGTACTGCTGTGTTGTGTAAGTGCTGCACGTGCTGTGTGTGCTGCTGTGTTGTGTAAGTGCTGCACGCACTGTGTGTACTGCTGTGTTGTGTAAGTGCTGCACGTGCTGTGTGTACTGCTGTGTTGTGTAAGTGCTGCACGTGCTGTGTGTGCTGCTGTGTTGTGTAAGTGCTGCACGCGCTGTGTGTACTGCTGTGTTGTGTAAGTGCTGCACGTGCTGTGTGTGCTGCTGTGTTGTGTAAGTGCTGCACGCGCTGTGTGTGCTGCTGTGTTGTGTAAGTGCTGCACGCACTGTGTGTACTGCTGTGTTGTGTAAGTGCTGCACGTGCTGTGTGTGCTGCTGTGTTGTGTAAGTGCTGCACGTGCTGTGTGTACTGCTGTGTTGTGTAAGTGCTGCACGTGCTGTGTGTGCTGCTGTGTTGTGTAAGTGCTGCACGCGCTGTGTGTACTGCTGTGTTCGTCGTGCGTTCTCGATACTTTGCACGCGCTGGGTTTGCATTGGGGGTGTCGGCTGGCAGCAGCAGCAGCAGCAAGCGGCCGTGGCAGTGCATTAGGGGCTGCATGCATGCAGGATATGTTAATGGGGCAGTGGCATGTCAGTGTGCGGCGCTCAGTGGGAATCGCGCTACCTCTGACATCGCTCACTTTCATGACGCTATTAACAAGTGGAGGCGGGCGGTAATTAGATGCGCGGTCTCCTGCGCCCCCGAGCCCTGAGCCTCCACGCTGCTCGGCGGTGTGATTACAGCGGCGAGCACGAGCCACGCTTCCCCGCTTAACCCGCGCGTCTCAACGCCGCCGTTTGATTTGTTTAATCCGCTCACCGCGTCGCGCTTCGCAGCTTTTGCCGTCGCAGCTTTTGCGCGTTCACCTTTGGCCGCCCCGAAGCTGCCACCGCGCCTCTCGCTGGATTCGTTCGATCCGCTGTCCCGCTCGCCGTCCTCACGCCCCCCCCCCCACGCTCGCCGTGTCCTTCGTCTCCGAGGTCTCTCACAAGTCGTCTCCGCTCCTCTTTGTCGCCTCTGATCTGGACGTCTCGCCGCTCTCCCCGCGTCTGATTCCTGTCCGCCGGTCTACGGAGTTCACCATATGGTCACAATGGACGTTAGACGCGTGGTGTTCGCGTTGAACGATGAACGCGTCGTGTCCACCATGAACGATGAACGCGCCGTGTTCACCATGAACGCGTGGTGTTCACCATGAACGATGAACGCGCCGTGTTCACCATGAACGCGTGGTGTTCGTGTTGAACGATGAACGCGCCGTGTTCACCATGAACGCGTGGTGTTCGCGTTGAACGATGAACGCGTCGTGTCCACCATGAACGATGAACGCGCCGTGTTCACCATGAACGCGTAGTGTTCACCATGAACGATGAACGCGCCGTGTTCACCATGAACGCGTGGTGTTCGTGTTGAACGATGAACGCGCCGTGTTCACCATGAACGCGTGGTGTTCGCGTTGAACGATGAACACGTCGTGTTCACCATGAACGATGAACGCGCCGTGTTCACCATGAACGCGTGGTGTTCACCATGAACGATGAACGCGTCGTGTTCACCATGAACGATAAACGCGCCGTGTTCACCATGAACGCGTGGTGTTCGCGTTGCATGCGTCTTCGTGCCCACAGCCATCGGTTGATGCCACCACCGCCACCGCCGCGCCTCTGGGCCTGTGGCAGCCAAAGCCATTTGTGTTTTGCGACGCTTCGTCCATTCATAGACATCCAGGTGGACGACGGCCGGTGCGTGGGACAATGGGACGATGGGACATGGGGACGATGGGACGTGGGGACAATGGGACGTGGGGACGGGGGGACGATGGGACGTGGGGACGTGGGGACAATGGGACGTGGGGACGTGGGGACAATGGGACGATGGGACAATGGGACGCGGGGACGTGGGGACGATGGGACGTGGGGACAATGGGACGTGGGGACGGGGGGACGATGGGACGTGGGGACAATGGGACGTGGGGACGGGGGGACGATGGGACGTGGGGACAATGGGACGATGGGACAATGGGACGCGGGGACATGGGGACGATGGGACGTGGGGACAATGGGACGTGGGGACGATGGGACGTGGGGACGTGGGGACAATGGGACGATGGGACAATGGGACGCGGGGACGTGGGGACGATGGGACGTGGGGACAATGGGACGTGGGGACGGGGGGGACGATGGGACGTGGGGACAATGGGACGTGGGGACGGGGGGACGATGGGACGTGGGGACGTGGGGACAATGGGACGATGGGACAATGGGACGCGGGGACGTGGGGACGATGGGACGTGGGGACAATGGGACGTGGGGACGATGGGACGTGGGGACGTGGGGACAATGGGACGATGGGACAATGGGACGCGGGGACGTGGGGACGATGGGACGTGGGGACAATGGGACGTGGGGACGGGGGGACGATGGGACGTGGGGACAATGGGACGTGGGGACGGGGGGACGATGGGACGTGGGGACGTGGGGACAATGGGACGATGGGACAATGGGACGCGGGGACGTGGGGACGATGGGACGTGGGGACAATGGGACAATGGGACGATGGGACGTGGGGACGGGGGGACGATGGGACGTGGGGACGATGGGACGTGGGGACGTGGGGACGTGGGGGACGATGGGACGTGGGGACGATGGGACGTGGGGACAATGGGACAATGGGACGAGGGGACGTGGGGACGATGGGACGTGGGGACGATGGGACGTGGGGACGTGGGGACGATGGGACGTGGGGACGTGGGGAGGGGGGACGATGGGACGTGGGGACAATGGGACAATGGGACGATGGGACGTGGGGACGATGGGACGTGGGGACGATGGCACGTGGGGACGTGGGGACGATGGAACGATGGGACGTGGGGACGGGGGGGACGATGGGACGTGGGGACAATGGGACGCGGGGACGTGGGGACGGGGGGACGATGGGACGTGGGGACAATGGGACGCGGGGACGTGGGGACGATGGGACGCGGGGACGATGGGACAATGGGACGATGGGACGATGGGACGTGGGGACGATGGGACAATGGGACAATGGGACGTGGGGACGGGGGGACGATGGGACAATGGGACGATGGGACGTGGGGACGGGTGGACGATGGAACGATGGGACGTGGGACTATGGGACGTGGGGACGTGGGGACGTAGGGACGATGGGACGTGGGGACGGGGGGACGATGGGACGTGGGGACAATGGGACGATGGGACGGGGGGACGATGGGACGATGGGATAATGGGACGCGGGGACGTGGGGACGATGGGATGATGGGACGTGGGGACGATGGGACAATGGGACAATGGGACGATGGGACGTGGGGACGTGGGGACGTGGGGACGATGGGACGATAGGACAATCGGACGGGGGGACGATGGGACGTGGGGACGATGGGACGTGGGGACGATGGGACGTGGGGACGATGGGACGTGGGGACGATGGGACGTGGGGACGTGGGGACGTGGGGACGGGGGGACGATGGGACGTGGGGACGATGGGACGTGGGGACGATGGGACGTGGGGACGATGGGACGTGGGGACGATGGGACGTGGGGACGTGGGGACAATGGGACGATGGGACAATGGGACGCGGGGACGTGGGGACGATGGGACGTGGGGACAATGGGACGTGGGGACGGGGGGACGATGGGACGTGGGGACAATGGGACGTGGGGACGGGGGGACGAGGGGACGTGGGGACGTGGGGACAATGGGACGATGGGACAATGGGACGCGGGGACGTGGGGACGATGGGACGTGGGGACAATGGGACAATGGGACGATGGGACGTGGGGACGGGGGGACGATGGGACGTGGGGACGATGGGACGTGGGGACGTGGGGACGTGGGGACGATGGGACGTGGGGACGATGGGACGTGGGGACAATGGGACAATGGGACGATGGGACGTGGGGACGATGGGACGTGGGGACGATGGGACGTGGGGACGGGGGGACGATGGACGTGGGGACGTGGGGACGGGGGGACGATGGGACGTGGGGACAATGGGACAATGGGACGATGGGACGTGGGGACGATGGGACGTGGGGACGATGGCACGTGGGGACGTGGGGACGATGGAACGATGGGACGTGGGGACGGGGGGACGATGGGACGTGGGGACAATGGGACGCGGGGACGTGGGGACGGGGGGACGATGGGACGTGGGGACAATGGGACGCGGGGACGTGGGGACGATGGGACGCGGGGACGATGGGACAATGGGACGATGGGACGATGGGACGTGGGGACGATGGGACAATGGGACAATGGGACGTGGGGACGGGGGGACGATGGGACAATGGGACGATGGGACGTGGGGACGGGTGGACGATGGAACGATGGGACGTGGGACTATGGGACGTGGGGACGTGGGGACGTAGGGACGATGGGACGTGGGGACGGGGGGACGATGGGACGTGGGGACAATGGGACGATGGGACGGGGGGACGATGGGACGATGGGATAATGGGACGCGGGGACGTGGGGACGATGGGATGATGGGACGTGGGGACGATGGGACAATGGGACAATGGGACGATGGGACGTGGGGACGTGGGGACGTGGGGACGATGGGACGATAGGACAATCGGACGGGGGGGACGATGGGACGTGGGGACGATGGGACGTGGGGACGATGGGACGTGGGGACGATGGGACGTGGGGACGATGGGACGTGGGGACGTGGGGACGTGGGGACGGGGGACGATGGGACGTGGGGACGATGGGACGTGGGGACGATGGGACGTGGGGACGATGGGACGTGGGGACGTGGGGACGATGGGACGTGGGGACGTGGGGACGGGGGGACGATGGAACGATGGGACGTGGGGACGTGGGGACGGGTGGACGATGGAACGATGGGACGGGGGGACGATGGGACAATGGGACGCTGGGACGTGGGGACGTGGGGACGATGGGACAATGGGACGCGGGGACGTGGGGACGTGGGGACGATGGGACAATGGGACGTGGGGACGATGGGGCGATGGGAGGTGGGGACGTGGGGACGTGGGGACGATGGGACGATGGGACAATGGGACGATGGGACTTGGGGAGGATGGGACGTGGGGACGTGGGGACGTGGGTCGATGGGACAATGGGACGATGGGACGTGGGGACGATGGGACGTGGGGAGGATGGGACGTGGGGACGTGGGGACGTGGGACGTGGGGGACGTGGGGACGTGGGGACGATGGGACGGGGGGAGGATGGGACGTGGGGACGTGGGGACGATGGGACGTGGGGACATGGGGACGATGGGACGGGGGGACGATGGGACGTGGGGACATGGGGACGATGGGACGATGGGACGTGGGGAGGATGGGACGTGGGGACGTGGGGACGTGGGTCGATGGGACAATGGGACGATGGGACGTGGGGACGATGGGACGTGGGGAGGATGGGACGTGGGGACGTGGGGACGTGGGGACGTGGGGACGTGGGGACGATGGGACGGGGGGAGGATGGGACGTGGGGACGGGGGGAGGATGGGACGTGGGGACATGGGGACGATGGGACGTGGGGACGTGGGGACGATGGGACGTGGGGACGATGGGACGTGGGGTTCGCGTCGGGCCATGGCGCAGGCGTTGGGTTGTGGCACGGCCAGGAAATGTCGTGGCCACTGGGACGCGGCGCGGGTGTTGGACGTAGCAGAGACGCGCGAGTGCTGCCCTGTGCTCGTCACGAAGCGCCAAGTATCACCCACAGAGACATGTGCAGCACCGCAGACGTGCACGCTACTGGTGCGTTTAGATGTTTTCTTGGCATCGACACCTTGCCCATGAACCAAGATGGAAACAATGTTCCTCACCGCCACTTCAAGTGCATATCCCATCCCTTCTGGAAAGGGCGCTATGTAAATCCGAAATAAAATAAAATAGAATCGCGCTTTTGCTAATGCTCCTGCTGCTGTCACCATCCTAGAATCTCACCCAGATCTGGAAGAATGCTGCAGCTTCATTATCAAGACAATGATGTACGCATCAATATAATTAAGGATAGCCTATTTTCACAAATCGCTAAATAGGTCCACCTTTTTACACTAACATAACATGGCAATGACAGCCACTCAAATAGTAATGCAATCAACTGTAAGTGTTAAATTAGATCACGTGCATGACGTGGGGACGATGGGACGTGGGGACAATGGGACGTGGGGACGATGGGACGTGGGGACGATGGGACGTGGGGACGATGGGACGTGGGGACGATGGGACGTGGGGACGATGGGACGTGGGGACGATGGGACGTGGGGACGGGGGGACGTGGGGACGATGGGACGTGGGGACGATGGGACGTGGGGACGATGGGACGTGGGGACGATGGGACGTGGGGACGATGGGACGTGGGGACGATGGGACGTGGGGACGGGGGGGACGTGGGGACGGGGGGACGATGGGACGTGGGGACGATGGGACGTGGGGACGATGGGACGTGGGGACGATGGGACGTGGGGACGATGGGACGTGGGGACGATGGGACGTGGGGACGATGGGACGTGGGGACGATGGGACGTGGGGACGTGGGGACGATGGGACGTGGGGACGTGGGGACGGGGGGACGATGGAACGATGGGACGTGGGGACGGGTGGACGATGGAACGATGGGACGGGGGGACGATGGGACAATGGGACGCTGGGACGTGGGGACGTGGGGGCGATGGGACGATGGGACGTGGGGACGATGGGACAATGGGACGCGGGGACGTGGGGACGTGGGGACGATGGGACAATGGGACGTGGGGACGATGGGGCGATGGGAGGTGGGGACGTGGGGACGTGGGGACGATGGGACGATGGGACGATGGGACAATGGGACGATGGGACGTGGGGAGGATGGGACGTGGGACGTGGGGACGTGGGTCGATGGGACAATGGGACGATGGGACGTGGGGACGATGGGACGTGGGGAGGATGGGACGTGGGGACGTGGGGACGTGGGGACGTGGGGACGTGGGGACGATGGGACGGGGGGAGGATGGGACGTGGGGACGTGGGGACGTGGGGACGATGGGACGTGGGGAGGATGGGACGTGGGGACGTGGGGACGATGGGACGTGGGGAGGATGGGACGTGGGGACGTGGGGACGTGGGGACGTGGGGACGATGGGACGGGGGGAGGATGGGACGTGGGGACGTGGGGACGATGGGACGTGGGGACATGGGACGATGGGACGGGGGGAGGATGGGACGTGGGGACGTGGGGACGATGGGACGTGGGGACGTGGGACGTGGGGACGTGGGGACGTGGGGACGATGGGACGTGGGGACGTGGGGACGATGGGACGTGGGGACATGGGGACGATGGACGTGGGGACGTGGGACGATGGGACGTGGGGACGATGGGACGTGGGGTTCGCGTCGGGCCATGGCGCAGGCGTTGGGTTGTGGCACGGCCAGGAAATGTCGTGGCCACTGGGACGCGGCGCGGGTGTTGGACGTAGCAGGGATGCGCGAGTGCTGCCCTGTGCTCGTCACGAAGCGCCAAGTATCACCCACAGAGACATGTGCAGCACCGCAGACGTGCACGCTACTGGTGCGTTTAGATGTTTTCTTGGCATCGACAACCTTGCCCATGAACCAAGATGGAAACAATGTTCCTCACCGCCACTTCAAGTGCATATCCCATCCCTTCTGGAAAGGGCGCTATGTAAATCCGAAATAAAATAAAATAGAATCGCGCTTTTGCTAATGCTCCTGCTGCTGTCACCATCCTAGAATCTCACCCAGATCTGGAAGAATGCTGCAGCTTCATTATCAAGACAATGATGTACGCATCAATATAATTAAGGATAGCCTATTTTCACAAATCGCTAAATAGGTCCACCTTTTTACACTAACATAACATGGCAATGACAGCCACTCAAATAGTAATGCAATCAACTGTAAGTGTTAAATTAGATAACGTGCATGACAATGCCGATCACATCGTGGCATATACTTTAGGATCAGAAAGCGCTTCACTCGAGAGCTCAGCTCCTGTGCGTGGCAGCGTGATGGCGCTGGGCGTCATCTCCACGAGGATGTCGCGAGATTGATCCCCAACAACAACAACAAGAACAACAACAACAACAAAGACGACGCCGCTGGTGCTGCTGCTGCTGCTGAAGCAGCAGTCGTACGTTTGGCGCGGTCGATTCACGTGACACTCTCATTCATTTACTGTCAGTGGAGGAGGGTTTACGACACACGTGTTCCACAAACTAAACCAAAGGAAACCAATTTTGAATCGTAAGTTATTTTAGTTTAGTGGTTTAGTTAACTGGCTTTAGTTAAGTCGTTTTAGTTAAGTACTTTAGTTAAGCAGCTTGAGGCGAGACCCCTGAGTGTGTTTGTGGCACGCGCTCGTGGCGCCAGGACCCCACCTAGAGGATGTGCGTGGCCACTCCGTCCTCGCTCTCAGCAGCAGCAGCCGCCGCCACTGCCGCTCTCCCACTCGCACTCTCCCACTCTCCCACTCGCTCTCTCCCACTCTCCCACTCGCTCTCTCCCACTCTCCCACTCGCTCTCTCCCACTCTCCCACTCGCTCTCTCCCACTCTCCCACTCGCTCTCTCCCACTCTCCCACTCGCTCTCTCCCACTCTCCCACTCGCTCTCTCCCACTCTCCCACTCGCTCTCTCCACTCTCCCACTCGCTCTCTCCCACTCTCCCACTCGCTCTCTCCCACTCTCCCACTCGCTCTCTCCCACTCTCCCATTGTCGCTCTCCCACTGCCGCTCTCCCCCGGCTCCTCCAACTCTGCCGGATTCCACCCGTCACGCTCTCCTCTTCTCCGGCGCTGTTTCGCGTCTTCTCTCCTGCTCATCTGGCTGTGTGCCTCTCTCTCTCAGTCGCTCTCCCTGGGTTTTTTCTTGATCTCTGTTTTTCTGCCGTTAAATATTCAGGGGCGCATTACAGCCGCATGCATATTCCATGCGGGATTCCTGCTGATCTCTGTTTTAAAATATGTCCTCAAAATTCCCGAATCCTCGAAACCCTAAACGGTGCCACGCTGTGCCGGAAGATGACAAACAGAGCGGCGGGTGGCCAGGGGTGATGCCACGGCTAACTCGGCCTCCGGCCTCTGCTCTACCGGCCTACATCAGAGGCTCTCCTGCCACCACCTTTAACCATTGTCCCTTGCGCTCTCGCTGCCCTCTAGCTGTTTGCGCATGAACACATCGTTAGCTGCGTTCACGGGCTGTTCAACAATAACCAGTAACCGATTGCAGAATTCAATAACCAGTTCCCAAAGTCAGCAACTCTGTAACAATTTCAGTAGAATGTCAGTAATGAATGCACAGATTGGCATCCACGACTGTACAAACCGCATGGCGGCAGGCCTCGCGGTGTATAATGATAATGATGATGATACACAGGTGAGGATGCAGCCCTGGAATTACCCGCTCGCGTCACTCCTGGAGGGACCTGGCCCGCCGCTAGAGGCAGCTCTAGAGAGCCTCTGTTCTACTCCTCCGCACGTACCAGTCGTGTCGGTGGTGGGCATACCCACACTTGACTCCACCACCACACGGGACTTGCAGATTCACCGCATTGTACACATCGATACTGTACACGTCTATGCTGCTGAAGTGAAACTACCGCGCCGGGAAATCGAATTTCGGATGTGGGGGGCGGGGCGCGGTTGGCACTGGCTGCGGGGGCGAGTCGGAGGGTCAATTGTGATCGCACCCTGCTCAGTCACTCCTCTCCCTCCTTGCCTCTCCCCCCTCTCTCTCTCATGGTCTCTCTCGCGCCATCCGAAACATGAACTCCGCAGTGCACGCGCCTTGCGGTTCTGACTCCCTATACCAACCACTCTCTCTCGCCCCCTCCTTCCCCTACTCTCACGACCCGTGTTCCAGTCTGGTGCGAAGACTCGCTGGTCTTGCCTTGTGTCCGAGACCTCACTGCTCACACGGCCATCCCGTCGCTAGGTTCACAATCGTCCAAGGGCAGAGTTGATGTGGCCACGGCACGGCTGTTTTCGTTCCGCTTCTGCCGAGGGCTGGACGCAGGGTGGCTGGGTGGTGGCTGGGTGGGTGGCTGTGTGGGTGGGTGGGTGGCTGGGTGGTGGCTGGGTGGGTGGCTGGGTGGGTGGCTGGGTGGGTGGCTGGGTGGGTGGCTGGGTGGGTGGCTGGGTGGGTGGCTGGGTGGGTGGCTGGGTGGGTGGCTGGGTGGTGGCTGGGTGGGTGGCTGGGTGGCTGGGTGGCTGGGTGGTGGCACAGCCGGCGGCTCACGGCCGTGGGAAGTGAGTACTGGATGTGCGGGGGAAGGACAACAAACTAACACGAAAAGCAGTTCTAGACAAATGAGTTTTCAATTTTAGTTTAGAAGTGCATCAACGCTCCAGTGGCTTCCTAAAAGGTTGTGAGTTCAAATCCTGGGTGGGGGGTTTGATTCGGCCCATTATTTCTTCACGAGGGTCAACTTTGTGGGGAAAGTCAACAGCAGTTGTCTCATGAATCAACTTGACTCTGTCGTAAGAATGTGGAATTTCCGTCATTGGTTCCACAGGACTGGAAACGATAGACGACAACAGCCTCGATGCTCATTGAAAGGACACCGATTTTTACGTGTTTAGGTTTCAGTGGTTGCATGGAGATAAGAAATGTCCGTGATACGCCAGTCGGAGACCCTCTCAAACTCTCCACGTGTCCCCCACACGTAACCAGGACTTGTCTTCAATTTACACGGGCACACACGCGCGTATAAAAACAATATTCCCGCTAATTTCAACAAATTGCACGGATGGCAATAAAGTTGATAGGTTTCTAGACCAAGAGATTAATTAGCAAAGGTCAACGTTTGTGCTGAGGGTTGTGTTAACAGAGGTCAAAGTTTACAGGCCGTGCAAACCTCATCATTGATACTGAACGAGAGGGTGAATGAGAGAGACAGAGAGGTGGATGTGAGCTGGTGAGAGTGTGACATAGAAAGAGTGCGAGGTGCCCTGAATGAGAGAGGGGGCAATAGAGAAAGCATGAATGAGAGAGAGAGATTTGGTGCGAGGGTGAGTGAGGCAGATCGACTGAGAGAGAGAGAGGGCGAGCTGAGGCAGTGGGAGAGAGCGAGCTGAGGCAGTGGGAGAGGGCGAGCTGAGGCAGTGGGAGTGCGAGTTGGAGGGAGAGCGGCTGGATGGGCGGGTGGCTCGGTGGGTGGGTGGGTGGGTGGCTGGGTGGCTGGGCGGGTGGGTGGGTGGCAGGGCGGGTGGGTGGGTGGCTGGGCGGGTGGGTGGGTGGCTGGGCGGGTGGGTGGGTGGCTGGGTGGGTGGGTGGGCGGGCGGCTTGGTGGGTGGGTGGTTGGATGGGTGGCTGGGCGGGTGGGTGGCTGGCTGGGCGGGTGGGTGGGTGGCTGGGTGGGTGGGTGGGTGGGCGGGGCGGCTGGGTGGGTGGGTTGCTGGCTGGGTGGGTTGCTGGCTGGGTGGGTGGGTGGGTTGCTGGCTGGGTGGATGGCTGGCTGGCTGGGTGGGTGGCTGGGCGGCTGGGTGGGTGGGTGGCTGGGTGGGTGGCTGGGTGGCTGGGTGGGTGGCTGGCTGGCTGGGTGGGTGGCTGGCTGGATGAGTGACTGAGTGGGTGGCTGGGTGGGTGGCTGGGTGGGTGGGTGGGTGGCTGGGTGGGTGGCTAGGTGGCTGGGTGGGTGGCTGGGTGGGCGGGCGGCTGGGTGGGTGGTTGGGTGGCTGGGTGGGCGGGTGGGTGGGTGGGCGGCTGGGTGGGTGGCTGGGTGGGTGGCTGGGTGGGCGGGCGGCTGGGTGGGTGGGCGGGTGTCTGGGTGGCTGGGTGGGTGGGTGGCTGGCTGGCTGGGTGGGTGGCTGGGTGGGTGGCTGGGTGGGCGGGTGGCTGGGTGGGCGGGCGGCTGGGCGGGTGGGTGAGTTGGTTGCTGGCTGGGTGGGTGGGCGGGTGGGTGGCTGGCTGGGTGGGTGGCTGGGTGGGTGGGTGGCTGGGTGGGTAGCTGGGTGGGTAGCTGGGTGGGTGGCTGGGTGGGCGGGTGGCTGGGTGGGTGGGCGGGTGGGTGGCTGGCCGGCTGGGTGGCTGGCTGGCTGGGTGGCTGGGTGGCTGGGTGGGTGAGTTGGTGTCGCGCTCTGCGAGGCTGGCCCGGCCGTCGCCACGCCCCCTCCATTTACAAGACGAGCAGCGGGGAGGCAATTAGCGACGTATTGGCCTCGCCTAATTAGTGGCGGAGCGGCGCGCAGGCGGGAAAATACACGCTCACCACCACTCACCGCGCTCACGACACCTAACCCAGTACAACATACAGTACATAGTACTGTATGTAATCTGAGCGCCCTTCTGCTGCTCAAATGATCATCGAGGCGGTGCTCGTGTTCCGTTCACAGCCCTGCAGAGCCAGTGGTAGAAATTCCACATTCCTATGGCGTTTAAACGGTACTGGTTCCGCCAGAGGTGGGACAAAGTCATTGTTATGCAAGTCCAAGTCGAGTCTGAAGTCATCAAATTCATGACTCGAGTCTGACTCGAGTCCAAGTCACATGACTCGAGTCCACACCTCAGAGGTGGGACAAAGTCATTGTTATGCAAGTCCAAGTCGAGTCTGAAGTCATCAAATTCATGACTCGAGTCTGACTCGAGTCCAAGTCACATGACTCGAGTCCACACCTCTGGGTTCCGCGGAGTCGAACATCACGGCCCACGTGGAAAGATAAAATTGGTGCCGCTGGGCCTCAGTGAAACCACTCCACGTGGTGATCATCACATCGAGTCTCGGGATGGTGGGAACTGACGATCTCACCTGGGATGAGGGAACAGGAGACACGTGCTCTCTGAACCCGTCCTCGACCTCCCCTCAGTCGACTCGGCCCCAAATGAGTCCGTGCCGTATGTTTGTGTAACGATCGGAACTTTGGAGACGAAGACGCCCAGGCGTGGACAGCGGCCACACCAAACCGCGCCGCGTGCCCCCCCCCCCCCCATAACGGGCGCTTGCCCCCCCGCCCCCCATAACGGGCGCTTGCCCCCCCGCCCCCATAACGGGCGCTTGCCCCCCCGCCCCCCATAACGGGCGCTTGCCCCCCCGCCCCCCATAACGGGCGCTTGCCCCCCCGCCCCCCATAACGGGCGCTTGCCCCCCCGCCCCCCATAACGGGCGCTTGCCCCCCCGCCCCCCATAACGGGCGCTTGCCCCCCCGCCCCCCATAACGGGCGCTTGCCCCCCCGCCCCCCATAACGGGCGCTTGCCCCTGCCGCCTCGGAGGCTAAACGGGGTCCTGGCGTTTTCGCGCGCGCGCGCGTGCGTGGGTTCGTGTGGTGAGTGTGGTGAGCGTGGTGAGTGTGGGGAGCTTGGTGAGTGTGGTGAGCGTGGTGAGTGTGGTGTGCTTGGTGAGCGTGGCGAGTGTGCTAAGTGTGGGGCGTGTGGTGAGTGGTGAGTGTGGTGCGTGTGGTGAGTGTGGTCAGTGTGGTGCGTGTGGTGAGTGTGAAGTGTGTGGTGAGTGTGGTGAGTGTGGAGAGTGTGGGGAGCGTGGTGAGCGTGGTGAGCGTGGTGAGTGTGGTGAGCGTGGTGAGCGTGGCGATTGTGGTAAGTGTGGGGCGTGTGGTGAGTGGTGAGTGTGGTGTGTGTGGTGAGTGTGGTGAGTGTGGTGCGTGTGGTGAGTGTGGTGAATGTGGTAAGTGTGGTGAATGTGGTGAGTGTGGTGCGTGTGGTGAGTGTGGTGAGTGTGGCGAGCGTGGCGAGCGTGGTGAGCGTGGCGATTGTGGTAAGTGTGGGGCGTGTGGTGAGTGGTGAGTGTGGTGTGTGTGGTGAGTGTGGTGAGTGTGGTGCGTGTGGTGAGTGTGGTGAGTGTGGTGCGTGTGGTGAGTGTGGTGAATGTGGTAAGTGTGGTGAATGTGGTGAGTGTGGTGCGTGTGGTGAGTGTGGTGCGTGTGGTGAGTGTGGTGAATGTGGTAAGTGTGGTAAATGTGGTGAGTGTGGTGCGTGTGGTGAGTGTGGTGAGTGTGGCGAGCGTGGCGAGCGTGGAGAGTGTGGTGAGTGTGGTGCGTGTGGTGAGTTTGGTGAGTGTGGTGAGTGTGGCGAGCGTGGTGAGTGTGGTGAGTGTGGTGCGTGTGGTGAGTGTGGGGCGTGTGGTGAGCGTGGTGAGCGTGGTAAGTGTGGTAAATGTGGTGAGTGTGGTGAGTGTGGCGAGCGTGGGGAGTGTGGTGAGTGTGGTGCGTGTGGTGAGTTTGGTGAGTGTGGTGAGTGTGGCGAGCGTGGGGAGTGTGGTGAGTGTGGTGCGTGTGGTGAGTGTGGGGCGTGTGGTGAGCGTGGTGAGTGTATGGCTGCGTGTGCTGTTTTGTTGCTGGCCACGTGACGAATTGAGTCTTTGGGTCTGTGCTCGACGACTGTTCATGAAATGCAGGACAACAGATACGAGTGGGTGTCGACACGCGTGGCTGTGTGTATGTAGAGAGACGAGCGTGGGTGTGTGTGTATGTGTGTCTGTATACGCGGTAGAGTTCAAATCCTGCTTGGGGGGGGGGGGGGGTTGCTTAAACCATCATTCCTCCGGGGTCAGGGCCGGATTGAGGTTCCCGTCGGCCCTCGGCACTTCTGTTTCGCAGGCCGTAAGGGAGCACTTTCTACAGTTGGCACTGCTGCTGCCCATGTCACTACTGCCACTGCCGCTATTGAAACGTGATTTAGTCTGTGCCCGAATTCAATGCGAGCGTGCTGTGTGCCGAAGACAAGCAGATTTTATTTGAAATTATTGATAAAAAGCAAGATAAGCCTACAAATATTATAAGCCAAAATTTCTTCAACTATTTTTGACTATGATTATATTTTGTATCATAGCGTATCAACTTATTGTGGAGATGGAAACACTGCGAAATGCATATGCCAGATGAAATGATCGATTTAGTTTCCTTGTAGATAAATACATTTTCAAAGAAGAAATCGTTGTGTAGGCCAATGCATTGGTTGCTGGATATCCAGCAGATCTTGAAAAATCATTCACTGATAAATTCCTGATGTTCCTGCATTTGAATTTAGACCAAAAAAACAGTGGCACATATGCTCAAAGCCCAAATATCTGACAAGCTGATCAGCAGCTTTCCGAATGTTTACATTGCTCTACGGATGTATCTTGCCATCATGGGAACGAATTGTGAAGGTTAGCGTTCTTTTTCGAAGCTAAAGCTGATAAGAAAAAAATTGTCTCGGATCAACGAAAGGACTGTTCTCTATTGAGAATGAGGCTGCGTGAAACACACCATTTGAAAATGTTATTTCTAAGTTTGCAATGAATACATCTCGAAAAGTTCATCTCCGGTGTTTATTTCTCTCACCTTATGAAAAAAAAAGATTGACATTGACATGACTGCCTGTTTGTATATGCATTGTGCCTATCCTACCTATATAAATATATTTATTAAAACAAATATCTTGGTTACATTTGTTATCATACAAACAAAGAAACATGGTAAAAAAATTGTCTAAGGCCCTTTCGTTTTCGTAGGCCCTTGGCACAGTGCCAACTGTGCCTATTGGATAATAGGACCGGCCCCGTCTGGGGTCAATTGACTGAGGAGCACTTTCCGGGCAAGTGAACGGTGTTCGTCCTCCAGAGAGACTCGCCCCCACCATGGGAATGCGGAATTTCCACCACTGCCTCCACAGGGCTGTGAACACGAGATGAGCACCACCTCGATGGTTGTTTTAGCAGCAGGAAGTTGCTCGAACGTCACATGCGTGTACGCGAATACATGTGGGGAGGGGTGGCGCAGTGGTTAGCGCACTACACTACAATTCACGCTCACGGCCAACATCGGTGACGAATATCTGATCGGGTGCTAGGCCTCCCCTAGGTCGATTCAGCCTCAAATGAGTACCTGGTGCGATGTGTAAACATCGCCACTCGAGAGACAAAGGCGGCCGGGCGTGGTGCCTACCCTCATAGGTGCTCCCTAACAGCACTTGTCCCAACGGTCTGTGAAGGCGATACGGCGATGTTTGTACGTGTGTACATGTATGTGCACATGCGTGTTTAGACGCGTGCGCGTGTGTTTACGCGCCTGCCCTCGCTCGGGATTCATTCATTAGCGGGAGTGGCCGTGACGTGACGCGACCTTGTTGCTCGCGCCTGGCGGCGGCTCGTCGCCTAATTGCCGGGGCTGCATCCTCCTCGGCGCGGCCCTCTGCATCGCGCGCCGCGCTAATTACCCGGCGACGCGGCGCGCCGATAATAAAGGGCACGGACGCGACGCCGTGAAAAGAGCGGCGCGGCAGTCACGCGGAGTGGCCCGGCACGGCCCGAGCCACTCGGAGGCCCGAACTCGCGGAGTCTCCGCAGAGGCTACAAACACCCAGAGACCAATGAGAGCGGCGTTATGCGCCCCGAGGCGTGGCAGCGGCATGTATATGCTCGGGGCGGGGGGGGGCATGGGTAGCGGGGGGGGGCATGGGTAGCGGGGGGATGAGCAAAGAGCTGGGTGGGACCCGCGTGCGCAGGGTGGTCGAGGGCCGAGACAGCCATTGGAGGCACTTGAGTCTGGCGACCAAGCGGTGATGGATGATACTGTCGTGAGAGCAGGTGATGGGAGACTCTGAGGGCAGGCATTTGAGCCCGTGTGAGTCGATGCATTTGTGTGTGAGTCCATGAGTCTCTGCGCGAGTGTAGAGGCAAATGGTGGGATGAGACCCTCAGGGCAGATCAGATGCGGGATCTGGCAAAGGGGAGCGTTCGCTCGTGTCGATGAGGTGGAATCAACGGCCTTGGCCACGATGTCGTCTCGATCTTCTGATCTGGTAGTGGGGTTCAAGGCCGGATCTTTTCCACTGTCCCTCAAGCATACGACCAGTTAGTTACCTTGATTTATTACAAAGGGCGAAGGATACCAAACGGCATGAGGAGGCGTTAGAGGAGGTACCAATCTTCAGACGATGTAATGTTATTCACCGCTAGCGCCTCCGTGTAGACACATACGGTATTTGTATCCGCACAGACGCCCAATAAACAGTTTCGCACACAAATACACAATGCATACAAACGACCAACCGACGCGCACACATAATATATGTACACGAATACGTGCATAAAACGTATACGTATGTATGATACACACACAGGCAAAGATCGCCCGTATAGCCTTAACAGATTGTTGGGGCAAGTGGCATTAGCGAACACCAATGAAGGCCGGAACGGCACACGAGGGTGTGGGTGGCCAGCACGACTCCCGGCCGCCTTTGACTACCGAGTGGCGATGTTAACACACCGCACCAGGTACTCATTTTGGACTGAGTCGACCTAGGGGAGGCCCAGGACGGGTTCAAATAATCGTCACTGGTGGTGACCGTGAGCAAAAATCGAATCAAAGTCCCCGGGTTCGTCGTGCAGCGCTCGAACCACTACACTACCGTCCCCCTCTCTGAGACTTACATACACTCATACGCACGCGCACACATCTCCCCCGACCACTTGACCCCCCGCGCGGAGATCATTGACCCCATCATTGACCCCATCATTGACCCCATCATTATCATGCCGCTCCCACACGCAGCTTCTGGGCCGCGACCCCGGCGCTAGTAACCCTGCCTGAGTCGGTGTGAGTGTGCGTACGTGTGTGTGTGTGTGGCCTCAATGTGCACATAGCCTGGCACAAGCGCCGTGGTGACGTCACCGTCACTCAGTGGCGAATGGCGATTGTTGTTCTTGTGTGTGCTTGTGTATGTGCCTGTGAGAGGTAGTGTCGTGGTTGGCGCGCTGCGTTCCGAACCCAGTTCACCCAAATTCGATTCCCACTTACGGCAAGCACAAGTGATGAATATATCAATCTGTTCTGGGCCTCCCCTATGTCGACTCAGCCTCAAATGAGAACCTGGTGTGGTGTGTAAATATCCCCACTAGGGAGACAAATGAAGCCGCGCACGACTCTGGTCACCTACTCCATCCATCACGTGCCATGCCGACCTTCATATGTGCTCGTGAACAGAACTTCCCCCAACATTCTATTAGAGGCTATACGGGGGGCCTTTGGCTTTGTCAGCCGTGGCGCTGGCATTACTGCGACGCTGCTCTTTGAACCCAGGATACACATTTTTATTTACGGACACGGCGAACATCTATGGCGAGTAATATCTGAGCCGATCCGGGGGCTCATCCTAGAGCGACTCGGCCCTAAACGAGTTGTTCGTGCGGTGTGTAAACATCGCAACTGGCGGTGGTCGCGGTTCCAATGAAGACGCGGTCTCTGATCAAGGGCGTGCTCTGACCAGGAGAGAGAGAGGGAACGAGGGGCTGAGGGTGCGGAGCAGTGGAGCAACAAGGACGAGAGGGGGCCAGACGGGACGCAACCGATCCCCCGCGCCTCACTGAGCCCCTCCCCTCGCGCCTCGCCGCCACGCCTCTGTTAGTTTACCGCTGGAGTGGATTAATTTAAGTGTCGCCAGGGGTATGATATCGCTAATTGAACGGTAATGAATGTGGATGGGAGGAGGTAATGGGCGCGTGGGCCCCGAGATTTACGCGGTTGTGCGGCGCCGCCGCCCGATGCTGCTCGTTTAGCGCGGAGCTGCGGTAAATATTCAATTAGCGGAGCCGCGTCTATTGGGGGCGGGGATGATCAGTGCGGACCCCCCCCCCTACCCTGCTCATCGCCAGGTCCGGGGCGCGAGCCCGATGAATGTCCACCCATGTATGTGTGGTATGTGGAGAGCTGTGGCGCAGTGGTTATCGCACTGTGACCATGGGTAGTGTTGCCACCTGTGATGAGAGGGACACAACTCCAGAGAGCGAAAGAGGAGGGGAGAGCTGCACGCGAAAGCGTTGTCTCCATGTACGCATGTACAGTTCGTCGAACTTCTTTTGCACCGTACGTAGCCAACTGTGATAATCGGAGGCGCGGGAAATAGGAGGTGAGTGCGTGTGTGGTTGTTATTGTCCTGGCGCAGCTGACATCGGGAAGACGGACAGATCGCCCGCGACAGCAGCTGCCTGCAAGTCCTGCTCTGCCGCCTCCAGTAACTCCGACTCCACCGCCTCCTCCTCCTTCCCCGTCCCTCCCCTCACTCACTTTCCTCACGTCCTCCCTTTTCCTCCGGTAACCATACTCTTCTATCCCGTCCCTCCGCCCCCCTCTATTATTTCCCTCCCATACCTCCGGCAACTCGTCCTCCTCCCCTCTCTGCCCCCCCCCCTCGTTCCTCTTCCCCCCCTCCTCTCGCTCCCCGCGCTCTCCCGAGCGAGTGACGCGGAGTCAAACCCGGAGGATCCCTCGAACAATGGCAACAAAGCTCGGGCTGTGAGCGCCCGGCCGCCGCGGCTCCTGCCCGGCCGCGCCTCGGCCTCACAAAGGCCCTAAACCCACATCGCTGGCCCTGGTCACCGCGCGCCCATTCTTCCCGCGCTGCTATTGAGGCTGAACGCGTTTGAATGAAGTGCCGGGCCCCTTTATTTGATCTACTCAATTGCACAAACTGACAGAATTCTAATTTATTTGCTTTGCGCCGATCCGCGGCCCCGCGGAGTCCGGGGGGCCGCGGCAGAGGAAGCCGAGCGACGCCGAGTTGGGGCCCAGTGGGGCCCAGTGAGCTCCACAGCGCGGCCGCGCGTCGGCCCACGGCCCCCCCCCGCACGAACAGGGACGCCACGGTGGCGAGATGTCGGCTGCATCGCCTGCCTCGATCCCGACCCTGACGACGCCTGTAGATTTGGAGTTCCCGTGTTCTCCCCGTGGTCGCGTGGACTTTTTTTACGGGTCCTCCGGGACTTCCCCTCCACATTTAGAGAAGATGCGTTTAGAGTATTTGGCTGCTGTACATTTCCACATGACAAGTCACTTCGTTGAGTTATCATTTGTGGTCAGATCGCTATTTAGCTCAGCGGGCCTGACCTGGTCAAACTAAATAAGATATATGTTATAGTTGTATGAGTCCTCGTCTCGCCATCGGGCGGACGGGAGACACGCGGCTCGGGACGAGGGACACGGCGCAGCGCGGGGACGTGACGGAGAGTGGCAGCCTCAGCGGGGGCCGCCCTTTCATGGCCGATTGAGACATATTAATGAGATTAATGAGATAATTTGTTGTTGGTTTTGAGGGTTGGGGGTGGTGGGGGCGCCTCACCACGCCGCACTTTGCAGCGACCAGAGCCGGCACGGGGGGTGGCACTTCGCACAAAACCCCGAAATCGCGCCCCCACCACGTCTCTGCTTCTGTCTCTCTGACGCGGCGGAGGGCTCAGCACGGGAAGTGGCTCGCGAGGCAGTCGCGTTGGGGCCCACGCACGTTGTGTGCCCACGCACGTTGTGTGCCCACGCACGTTGTGTGCCGTGGCTCGCGGTGGCTCGCGGACCCGGAATCACTGCTCTCGACTCTCGCTCAGACTTTTCCAGATCTCCCCGCTGTTCTCCCGCGTGTCTCCTTGTATCTGTCTCGTGCACTCGCATTGCCTCCCCCGTGTCTCCTCCGTGTGTTTCCCCCATGATGTTTTCCCCGTGTATTCCCATGTTTCCCTCGTTTCTCTGTCCCATGTCTCCACCCTGCAACCCCCCCCCCCCCCCCCCCCGTTGTCGGAAGGCGTTGTGGTCCGGGCCGTGCCCGCACTCGCGATGAGGAGGAGAAGGAGGAGCCGCGGTCTCTCTCCCCTCGCCCGCGTCGCTGCTGCTGCTGATGAATGCGCGGCTCCCCCTGTGTGGCCGAGCTCATGCATTTTAACGAAGGCGTTGGCTGGGAACGGCTCCCACCCAACACACCCCCCACCCCCACACGCACAAAGACAAAGGTCCCCCGTATAGCCTACACAGCCTGTTGGGCCAAGTGCTGTTAGCGAGCACCTATGAAGGCCAGAACGGCGCGAGGAGGGGGTGGTGTGGCCAACACCACCGCGCCGTGCGGCCTCTGTGTCTCCAGTGGTGATGTTTTACACACAGCGCACCAAGTACTCGTTTTAAGGTTGAGTCGACTTAGTGGAGGCCCCGGAACCGGTTCAGATATTCGTCACCGATGTTGGTTGTGGTTGTTAATCGAACTCGGGTGGCCGAGTTTATAGCGCGGGCGCTAACTACGAACACAAAGTTACGTACACACACGTACACACATACACACACGTACACACATACACACACGTACACACATACACACACGTACACACATACACACAAACACATCTTCTCATAGACCTGGACCGCCATACACAAAAGGACACATAAACAAATACGCGTATACCCCAAATACCGACACACACACACAACTCGACTTACATACTCCCACACACAGACAGCCCCACACATACCCATAAATACCGACACACACAAGCACAAGGACCCTACCCCACTCACACCCCCACGCGCGCAGTGAATGGACGCACGTTCACACACACAGCCACACACCGAGCCAATACACACAACACCATTCATCCCCCAACACACACACGCACCTCCAACATCCACTCCATCCCTACACATCACGCGTCCACGCACACACACATCCACATATACACACACCCACACCCTCACGCGCAAAAACGCGCACCCACACACAAAGATGAATATCCCCTTATAGCCTTAACAGACTGTTGGGGCAAGTGCTGTTAGCGAGCACCTCTGAACGGCACACGAGGGTGTGGGTGACAAGCACCACGCCCATCGCCTTTGTCTACCTACTGGCGATGTTTACACACCGGACGAGACACTCATTTGAGGCTGAGTCGACCTAGGGGAGGACCGGGACCAGTTTATATAGTCGTCACCAATGTTGGCCGTGAGCGGGAATTGAACTCGGGTCGTCGGGTTCGTAGCGGACCGCGTTAACCCCAACACTACCACGCTAGCCGCGACACTACCGCTCCCCCCAACACACACACACATATATATACACACACACACACATATACACACACACACGCACACCCCCTGGTTCCCCTCGCTGCCCCGTGACTCCCCGTACAGTGCACGCGGTGCACAGAAACTGCCCCGTCCATGTCCCTGCTAATTACTCTACAATCGCTGACTCGTTAACTTACGAACCCACTTACAAAGTAACCCACTTACTACCTCATTAAGCCACACTACTATCTAACCCACTACTTACCATCTAACCCACATGAACCCACATGTATTTGTCTCATCAAGATCCACTTACTCTTGTTTCTATAGTATTGGATGGATAACTCTCTGACCTACTAATTAACCTTCCAACATAACGAATTCCACACTTACGGACGAACCTGCGAACCCCCATTGTAGAGAGGAACCAACCATCTCACGAACCTGCGAACCCCCATTGTAGAGAGGAACCAACCATCTCACGAACCTGCGAACCCCATTGTAGAGAGGAACCAACCATCTCACGAACCTGCGAACCCCCATTGTAGAGAGGAACCAACCGTCTCACGAACCTGCGAACCCCCATTGTAGAGAGGAACCAACCATCTCACGAACCTGCGAACCCCATTGTAGAGAGGAACCAACCGTCTCACGAACCTGCGAACCCCCATTGTAGAGAGGAACCAACCATCTCACGAACCTGCGAACCCCATTGTAGAGAGGAACCAACCATCTCACGAACCTGCGAACCCCCATTGTAGAGAGGAACCAACCGTCTCACGAACCTGCGAACCCCCATTGTAGAGAGGAACCAACCATCTCGCGAACCTGCGAACCCCCATTGTAGAGAGGAACCAACCGTCTCACGAACCTGCGAACCCCCATTGTAGAAAGGAACCAACCGTCTCGCGAACCTGCGAACCCCCATTGTAGAGAGGAACCAACCATCTCACGAACCTGCGAACCCCCATTGTAAAGAGGAACCAACCGTCTCACGAACCTGCGAAGCCCCATTGTAGAGAGGAACCAACCATCTCACGAACCTGCGAACCCCCATTGTAGAGAGAAACCAACCGTCTCACGAACCTGCGAACCCCCATTGTAGAGAGGAACCAACCGTCTCACGAACCTGCGAACCCCCATTGTAGAGAGGAACCAACCATCTCACGAACCTGCGAACCCCCATTGTAGAGAGGAACCAACCATCTCGCGAACCTGCGAACCCCCATTGTAGAGAGGAACCAACCGTCTCACGAACCTGCGAACCCCCATTGTAGAGAGGAACCAACCGTCTCGCGAACCTGCGAACCCCCATTGTAGAGAGGAACCAACCGTCTCACGAACCTGCGAACTCCCATTGTAGAGAGGAACCAACCGTCTCACGAACCTGCGAACCCCCATTGTAGAGAGGAACCAACCATCTCGCGAACCTGCGAACCCCCATTGTAGAGAGGAACCAACCATCTCGCGAACCTGCGAACCCCCATTGTAGAGAGGAACCAACCGTCTCACGAACCTGCGAACTCCCATTGTAGAGAGGAACCAACCGTCTCACGAACCTGCGAACCCCCATTGTAGAGAGGAACCAACCATCTCACGAACCTGCGAACCCCCATTGTAGAGAGGAACCAACCATCTCACGAACCTGCGAACCCCCATTGTAGAGAGGAACCAACCGTCTCGCGAACCTGCGAACCCCCATTGTAGAGAGGAACCAACCATCTCGCGAACCTGCGAACCCCCATTGTAGAGAGAAACCAACCATCTCGCGAACCTGCGAACCCCCATTGTAGAGAGAAACCAACCATCTCGCGAACCTGCGAACCCCCATTGTAGAGAGAAACCAACCATCTCGCGAACCTGCGAACCCCCATTGTAGAGAGAAACCAACCATCTCGCGAACCTGCGAACCCCCATTGTAGAGAGGAACCAACCATCTCGCGAACCTGCGAACCCCCATTGTAGAGAGGAACCAACCATCTCGCGAACCTGCGAACCCCCATTGTAGAGAGAAACCAACCATCTCACGAACCTGCGAACCCCCATTGTAGAGAGGAACCAACCATCTCGCGAACCTGCGAACCCCCATTGTAGAGAGGAACCAACCATCTCGCGAACCTGCGAACCCTTATTGTAGAGAGAAACCAACCATCTCACGAACCTGCGAACTCCCATTGTAGAGAGGAACCAACCATCTCGCGAACCTGCGAACCCCCATTGTAGAGAGAAACCAACCATCTCGCGAACCTGCGAACTCCCATTGTAGAGAAGGACCAACCATCTCGCGAACCTGCGAACCCCCATTGTAGAGAAGGACCAACCGTCTCGCGAACCTGCGAACTCCCATTGTAGAGAGGGACCAACCGTCTCGCGAACCTGTGAACTCCCATTGTAGAGAGGGACCAACCGTCTCGCGAACCTGCGAACCGACTCCGCGGACTCGGCTCGGGGCTCAGTTGGCAG